>NC_056741.1:1916320695-1916620695 GCF_019279795.1 Protopterus annectens | reverse complement strand
AGGGGTGGCCAGTTCCAAAGGGACCAAGTTTAACAGTACAATAGTTAGGCAGGAGGGTGGGAAACCAAACAATGCAGACACAAGGAGGCCAGCAGTAAACAATGAAGCAAATATGTTAATGCAGTACAGTGCAAATCAAGTGCAAAAAAAGTATACTTGTATCAGTTTGTAATAGCAGATGGTTACAGAATCCAAGACAGCCAGGTAAATAGCTCTGCTGTATCAGCTCTGCACAATATCATAGAAATGTAAGACTTTTGTACTAGAAGTACAACAGAGAAAATATACCTCAGACAATCAGATAAACACAGAGGTGTTGGCCAATAGCTAACACCTTAGGTGGGCTGACTCTACAGAAAGCAAAGCGATCCCCACCCAAAACCAGCTACTGAATTAACCCTGAGAAACAAACAATGCAGACACACAGAGGTCAGCAATAAACAATGCAGCAGATATATAAATGCAGTACAGTGCAAATCAAGGGTAAAATAGTATAGTTATATCAGTTTGGTATATCAGATGTTTGTAGAATTCGAGACAGCCAGGTGAATAGCTCTGCACAGTATCACAGAAATGTTAAGACTTATGTTACCAGAAGTGCAACAGATGATAGCATCGCTTCCCGTATCGAGACAACAGACACTACAAACAATAAAATCTCGGGTCAGGAAGATAATCTGCAGTACCTGGATTTCAGCAGTGTTGGTTCTTCAGGCATTGGGGTCAATGTCAGCAGCAATAATCCTTCTACCCGTGGCAAGATATCACATGAGGATCCTGCATTGGATGTTTCAGGCGTATTGGTCGATAATCTGTCAGACCATGTCTGTGAAAATAAGGATTTCTCAGGTTTGCAAGAGGTACCTTTCCTGGTGGATGCAGTTACAGTAACATTTACAAGACCGTCCATTTGTTCTTTGTCAACCCAAGTCTGTAGTGACCATAGATGCTTCCCAGAACAGATGGGGGGGTATTCCCTGGGTAAGATGGTCCAAGGCACTTGGTTCCCTAAAGAGGCCAACTTGCATATCACTGTTCTGGAGATGAGGGTGGTGCTGTTGGTGTTGCGAGCATTCCAAAGGTCTCTTCCTCATGGAATGATTTCAGTTCAAACGAACAAAGTGTCATTGGTTTGGTACATCAACAAGCAAGGGGGAACCAAATCCTACCCCTCATTTCGAAAAACCCTAAGAGTGTGGCAATGGGCGATCATCTGCAACGCATATTCTGGTGAAGTCCAGTGTGATAGCCGACAAATTGAGCAAGTCCATTCTACTTCCTCATGAATGGTCCCTCAACAACAGAGCGTCTAATATGATATTCTGGCAGTGCAGCCAGCCTTGCTGCAGTCTCTTTGCATCTCCCCTGAACAACAAATGCAGCAACTTTTTTGCCCCACTCACCTCATCGAGGATGCTCTGCTCCACAATTAGTGCCTGGTCTCCTGTGCACGTATCCCCTGACTCCTTTCATCCCCAAATTCCTTCAGAAAGCAGTTAAGTTGAAGAGCAGAATCATCCTCGTTGCTCCTTATTGGCATCTACAAATTTGGTTCCCCTTCCTATGGCCTCACCTTCTGCTTTCCCCCTTGGATTCTGGATGCTAGACTTACTGTCTCATCCAACAGGCCTGGTTCTCCCAGACCTTCAAAATCTCAAACTTGACAGCATGGTTTCTCCAATTCCATTAGTAGCCAGACAACCCATGCTTTCCTCCAGTCTGTTCTATTCTCCTGTCATCACACAAACCCTCCACAAGGAAGCTCTGCAGAAGTAAGTGGAGAAAGTTTGCTTATTGGGCTGAGCAAAATCATGGTGACCCTTTTTCAGCTCAGCTCATTTGATTCTTGATTTTTTTTTGGCAAAATTATTCAGTGGGGCGTGCAAGTGCATCTACTGTGAAAGTTCAGCTCACTGCCATTTCTGAATTTCTTGTGGGGTTTCAGAATTTGCCTTTAGCTTCTTCTAAGCTGTGTAAAGTCTCTTTAAAAGGCACATTGCTTCTCAGGCCCCCTTATAAAGACCCAGTTCTGCCTTGGGATTTGAACTTGGTACTGCATGTCCTAACATAGTCTCCCTTTGAACCAGCAGTTACATGTGATTTGAAGTTTTTGTCATGGAAGACCTTCTTTCTAGTGGCTATTACGTCTGCCAGGAGAATTTCAGAGTTACAGGTGTTAGTCTTCCAAACCTCCTTACTTGACTTTCCACAAGGATAGGGTCTCCTTGCGTACCAGTGCCTCTTTTCTTCCTAATGTGGTGTCAAAATCCAACATTAACCAGGCCATTCATCTACGTGTATTTTTCCCCAACTTCACAAATAAGGGAAGAGTACTTGTTACACTTACTTGGATGTTCATAGACAATTGTGCTTCTACCTGCACAGAACAAAAGAGTTTAGAAAATCAGGCCAGCTTTTTGTTTCCTTTGCATTTAATAAGTTAGGGAAACCAGTTGACAAAGTAACATTATCTAAATGGCTAACCAACTGTATTTCTTTCATTTACAGTAGGTTGAATCTACCCTTGCCAAAAGCATTGAAGTCTCATTCAACCAGGTCTATGGCTACTTCCACAGTGTTTCAGTCCAGAGCATCCATGGATGATATTTGTGCAGCTGCTACTTGATCCATTCCATTCCCCATACCTTTATCACTCATTACAAACTGGACATGGTTTTGAGGGGCAGAGAAGCCTTTGGCTCAGTTGTACTCAGGAATATCCTTCCTTAGAGTCCACCTAAGGATTTAGGTAGCTGGGGAATTTGTCCCATTGGCTGAGGAATGAATGAAAATTGACTGCATCAGATAAAGAAGTTGTGCTCACCATAACATTCTGTCTGTGTTGTCCATTTTCATTCTTCCTCAAACCCCCCCCCCCATCCAACCCCTGCCTTTTTTATGATAACGTCTGGTGGACTGAGTGTTACAGGGGCACCTTAGGTCCCTTATGTTGAACTCCACTTATAACAATGGATGTTCATCGTGCATACAGCTGCAGTCATAGCAGATGGGGTTATCCTGCCGTCAGGCGGGTCCTCGGTCGGCCGAATTCCAAAGTCTAGGTCCGGCGTCGGTTGTCGTCGCTTCTTCCCTGACGTCAGTGCGGCAGGGGTATAAAAGAGCCAGCCGACGCCATCTTCTTCAGTCTTTCTTGCCGCGCGGTGCTCGAAGCAAAAGCAGTTCGCAAGTGCCGGTCGGCCAGCTCCTGAGATTTACGAAAATATTTTAGCCGGAGTCTTCTTGAAAGCTAAGTACCCCGTTGGGGAAACTTTTCTTGCCTCAGACCGATGTCAGACAAAGTTAATAATTGCATTTCATGTGGGAAGCAAATACCGCATAAGGATTTCCACTCTTTCTGTATTCCTTGCTTAGGCCCAGACCACGACGTCTCGGCCTGACGTTTTTGTGCTAGATTCAACAAACGCACTATTAAGCGTCGGGCGGAGTTCGCCCTTCACTATTTTGGTAAAAAATTTAATTATATTATGTCGTCGGATACTCCGACTCCAGTTTTGAGTCAGACGCAAAGATAAGGACTGACTTACGAGGTCCGCAACTTCTACTGACACCATGCTAAGGCCGACTACCCGTTCTCAGCGAGGCGCCTACGCAGCCCCTGAGTACCGATGACACTTCATTACCGGTGTCTTCAGTACCCGAGGTCGCAGGCTCCTTGGTCCCCATTCCAACTACAGATACCAATGCCACTCTTGGCAGGGAAACTCAGAGTTTAGATAGGCCTGCCATTTCTCAAGGTGTCTTCAGGCCTTCCTCCTTCTCTATTTAAGCTTTCACAAAATCTAAAGCAACTGTGAAAACTAAAAAACAGGGACCTCAGACCCCCTCTCAAGGCCCCATGCCTAAAAAACAGATGCTCAAAATGGCTGAGGATTTGATTACTCTTATCAGGGGTTCTCAACCCCCCTCGGACAAAAGGCCCAGATTAGAGGAAGACTACCCTTCCTCAGATCAAGCCTCTATTACCTCTGAACATTCTGAGGACCAGGACTATATCTATTCTCCTTTTGAAGACTCAGATGCAGAGGAGTCTATTCCCTTGGTCCCCCCCCCTGAGGACTACTATTTTGGGGAAACCCTGCATACTTTGAGGGAACACTTTCACTGGGAAGGCCAAGATTACTCAGATTCCAAGAAAAGGCTCAGGGATTTTCTCTTGCTCCCCCAGCATAGGCCCCTGGCTATCCCTCCTGTTTTAGATATATTAGATGATGTGTACACAGAAGCCAGCCTCAACCCAGATTCTTTACCTCCAGCTCCTGTTAAACCAGACAGGTATTACCAGGTTCCTGATTCACACCAGTTCCTATACAAAAGCCATACTGCTGACCCCGAAACTATTTCACAGGGTCCCAAGGGAATTAAGGCCTCTACTGCTAAAAACCCATTACCTTCAGAGAGAGATTCCAGAGCTTTAGAAAGGTGGGGGGAAAAGGTGTATACCTTGGCCACTTTAATCATGAGGGCATTAAACTGTCAGTTTCATATGTTAAAGTATCAACAGTTTTTGTTATCTCAGTTGAAAAGCAAAATGACACAACCAGAGCAACCAGATTTAAAAGAGTTGCAGGATTTGTTGCATGGTGCAGAGCAAGTGGGTAAACATACCTTGCAGTGTGGTTTTGATGCTTTAGAGGCCTCGTGGAGCTGCTGTTACAGAATCTGTCATACGTAGACATGCTTGGCTCAAAGAGCAAGCCTTATCAGATCATGTCAAAGCTAAATTACTAGATGCACCTCTTCAAAAAGATGTATTGTTTGGTGTTAATGCTGAGGAGGTACTAAAGAAAATGGAGGAAAAAGTGAGATCAATGCAAACAGTGAAAGATTTCCTGCAGGTACAACCTCCACGTTTCAGCAGAAACTGGCCTTCAAAAAATTGGTCCTTTCCAGCCACGGACAGACCTCAAAGAGGCAGATACAGACGCCCGTGGGGTAGAGGGCAACCTCAAGGATCATTCAGAGCCAGACAATTGCAAGCACCAACCCCAAGAGGTGGAGAAGATAGATCACAGTCATTCAGAAAGCAGACACAATGACTTCCCCCTTTACCTACCAAGCAAAGCTTTAATGGCAGCACCTTTGGGCGGAAAACTGGCATTATTCTCAAAAAATTGGCATATTGTCACAAAAGACAAATGGATTCTGGACATTATAGACAGAGGCTACAGATTCCACTTTCACACCCTTCCAAAAATGAGAGGCATGCCAAACCTGCCACAAAATCAAAGGGCAGAGGCACAAAAACAAAAATCAGCTCTCATGGACATGAAAGCTATTCAAGAGGTACCTGCAAAAGAACAAGGTCAAGGGTTTTATTCCAGACTATTCCTGGTACCAAGGAAAGACAAAGATTGGAGACCTATTTTAGACCTGTCCATCCTAAACACATATTTACAGGTACCAAAATTCAAGATGCTCACATTACAGCAGCTTCTTCCTATGCTGGGCAAGGAGTCTTGGCTGGTAACATTGGACCTCAAGGAGGCATACCTGCATGTCCCTATCAGACAAGATTGCAGAAGATACCTCAGATTTCTTGCAGGTTCAACCCATTATCAATTCTCTGCATTGCCCTTTGGCTTATCTACTGCGCCCAGAGTGTTTACGAAATGCCTGACATCAGTAATTGCCTTCTGCAGACTTTAAGGAATACAAATATACCCATATCTGGACGACTGCCTGATCCAAGCGGACAGCAAGGACATACTTCTGAAACACCTGGCGTTTGTAATAAAACTGTTGAACTTTCTGGGATACATAGTCAACAAAAAGAAATCAAAACTAATACCCTCTCAAAAAATAATTTTCCTGGGTGCCAGCTTGAATACAACCACCCAGATGGCCTACCTCACGCCAGACAAACAAGGGCAACTATCTCAATACTTCAGCAAAATGGCAACCTTCACCAGGCTGACTGCAAGGAAAGTCCTGCAGGCTCTGGGATTCATGGCATCTTGCATCCTTCTGATCCCATGTGCAAAGCTGCATATGAGAAAACTTCAATGGTACCTAAAAAACTTATGGTCTCAACACAGCCACAGTTTGGAAACAATTATACCACTCATTCCATGTCTTCAAAAGGAATTTCTGTGGTGGGCTCAAGCATGCCAAAGAAACATAGGTCTCCCTTTCTGCGTACCTCAAGCAACTCAAATCATCACAACAGACGCCTCGGACTATGCCTGGGGGGCACACATGACAGATCAGTGCATTCAGGGAAAATAGTCCCAAACAGAGAAGCACCTACACATCAACCAAGAGGAAATGCTAGCAGTGCAAAATGCTATTATGGCCTTCAAAGACCTACTGCATCCAGGCCAGCTATTGATAAGGACAGACAACACCACAGTGATGTGGTACATAACAAACAGGGGGGAACTCATTCATACCCCCTGTGCAGACTAGCCATGACCCTATGGAACACAGCTCTGGAATTGCAAATCCAACTTCAGGCACAATTCCTGCCAGGGAAGGAAAACACACTGGCAGACAGCCTAAGCAGAAATATGACAGATCCACACGAATGGAAGTTGCATCCTCAAGTTTTCGCAAAGATAACTCAGGCATGGGGACAGCCAGACATAGATCTGTTTGCTACCCACAGAAATTACCAATTGAAAAAATTTTGTTCAAGGACCTATCATCCACAGGCCTGGAAAGTGGACGCACTTTCTTTCAATTGGACAACGTTGACAGTCTATGCCTTTCCACCTCTTCCTCTGCTGCCCAAAGTTCTATTAAAAGCCAGAGCAGAGAGGCCGAAAATGATTCTTATTGCTCCAGATTGGCCAAGACAACACTGGTATCTGCTCCTGAAGAGCCTGACACATTCCCCACCATGAATCCTACCTCTAGTGCCTCTTCTGTTGTCCCAGCACAACTTCAAAGCTCTTCACAGCCAGCTCAAAACCCTAAATCTAGCTGCATGGAGAATCCCTTGATTTCCCAACAGACCATCATCTCCAAGGAGGTGCAGGATGTCATCTTGGAGGCCAGAAGACCTTCTACTAGAAAAGCCTACTCCGCCAAATGGAAACGATTTTGTGCCTGGAATCAGAAAAAGGGCCAGAATCCTTGGGTGATAAATTTACCTCAAATTTTACAGTACCTAGCTGAGATGTTAAACAGTGGACTTTCCTTCTCCTCCATCAAAATCCACGCTTCAGCCATTTCTGCACAATACAACACAGATCCTCCTTTATTCTCTCATCCTCTAAGACAGTTCCTCAGAGGGGCAAAGAATATAAAACCCCCCAAGGAAACCACCAGTCCCTGCTTGGGACCTCAACTTCATATTGGAAAAGCTGACCCTTCCTCCATTTGAGCCAGCTGCTTCAACAGAACTACAATACTTGTCATGGAAAACAGCCTTCCTTCTGGCTATCACCTCAGCACGCAGGGTTTCGGAACTACAGGTCCTCATGGCTGTGCAACCTTTCATCATTTTCCATCAGGACAGAGTTTCCTTATGAACCAACCCTACCTTTATGCCAAAGGTAGTATCCAGTGTAGCCTTGAATCAGACTATCCACTTACCTACCTTTTACCCTAACCCTCAAAACAAAGGGGAAAGACTACTGCATTTCTTGGACATTCACAGACAACTTTGTTATTATTTGGAAAGGACAAAGCCATTCAGGAAATCCGAGCAACTCTTTGTGTCCTATGCTACAGGTGCTCAAGGAAAGGCCATCTCCAAACAGACAATCTCAAAATGGATAACCCACTGCATACGCTTTTGCTACTCATTTCATGGAAAAGCTGTGCCTTCAAGCATCAGATCCCACTCCACAAGGGCCACAGCTACCTCTGCAGCTTTCCTCAGGGGGGTTCCTACCAAGGACATTTTGGAAGCAGCCACTTGGAGTTCAGTGCACACTTTCTCCAAACACTATCACCTTCCACTTTACTCTAAATCTAGAGCGGGATTTGCCACAGCTGTCTTGCAGGGCATCCTTGCTCCTCCTAGTTCCACTAAGTGCCTGCCACCCCTACTTAGCTTTGGGATTCTTCCCATCTGTTATGACTGCAGCTGTATGCACGATGAACATAGTACAGTTTTGTACCTACCATAAATGTAGATGTTAGAGTGCTCATACAGCTGCAGTCCAGGTTTCCCCCCTCCATCCCCTCTTAGGACAGGCCTTATGACATACACCTTCTCATACAACCTATTTGGGGTATTCTTTTATGGTGTATTTGCTTGCAACTACTGTTTTTTGATTATTCTATATTGCATGATTACATAAGTTTATGTTTTGCCTTCCTTCTGGGGGCACCTGACATCTGGGGCAAGAAAAACTGAAGAAGATGGCGTCGGCTGGCTCTTTTATACCCCTGCCGCACTGACGTCAGGGAAGAAGCGATGACAACCAACGCCGGACCTAGACTTTGGAGTTCGGCTGACCGAGGGACCCGCCTGATGGCAGGATAACCCATCTGTTATGACTGCAGCTGTATGAGCACTCGGACATCTACATTTATGGTAGGTACAAAACTGTACTTTTTCAGGGTCATTATTTTACAATTTCTGTTTGTCTCAAGCTGTGGAAAGATCTGAGGAAAATTGAGCTTAGAGCATTATGGGTAGGAATAGAGATCAACAGTTTTTTGGCAGCTGCGAGCTAGTAGAACGGTCAAGTCGGATCCGAGGATCAGATCAAGGTCCCATTGGTTGAGGAAGAATGAAAATGGGCAACACAGATGGAACGTTCTGGTGCGTACATAACTTCTTTTTTATTAGACTTTATTTTTAAGTGTGTGCCATTGTAGCAACTTTTTCCATTTTAAACTTACCAGAGATTTACTCCTGAATTTGGCATTGTATTTGTGTCTTATGGGGACAGATGCCTCAGTGCATATTTTGAGATGGTCATTGAGGTCATCCACAAATGTGGCAGTGTGCAAGATGGCGTCTTTGCAGTGGTGAGGGCACTTACATTTTTATCAGGTCATCGGGTAGCTTGATTAGATTTGCTTTAGATTAGTCTCTAAGAACAGAGTTTTTGTTTTTCTACAAATAATTTTATTTACAAAATATTTTGTCAGTACTGTACAGCCCTCGTTTATGATGCTGTTGTAGTTTACACCAGTGACTAGACCATTGTCCCAAACTAAGTCCCCTACTAATTATGTATACAGATAGCTGTGGTCCAGTCTTGGTGCTTAGAGTCATTATTTACAAATCGCTTTTATGTTCAACTCTCTGTTTTGTAAATGCTAAACATTTCTTATAATTATTCCAGTTCTGTATCCAAACCATTCCCCCCTCCAAATGCCAAAGTATACATGAAGACCTCTACACAAATGCTGTCTGCTTATGCATCAGTTTTTAGAATATACCTTAAACTATGTGCATTATTTTACTATTTATAAGTCTAGCATCCTGTCCTCCTATGTTATATTTGCAGTCTTGCCATTATAAGTTAATCTCACTCCTGTTATTATGGATAGTTCTACAGTAAACCACTTCAGACTGCCAGTCTATATCCAACCTCAGCCATGTCTCATTCAGACAATGTTCCCTGTGTTGCTTAGTTTTGGGACCACTACTGTAACATATTCAACAATCTCCATACCACAACTGTTGCTTGTCTCATACATTCAAAAGAGATGATGAAGCGGTGTATGGGTTCAAGATATTTATTTAGATAAACATGTCAGGAACTGTAATTAGAACTTAAGCTAACAAGCAAGAAAAAACTGAGGGTAATGCTACTCAGTGGTAGAAGTCTAAATCTCAAAATGTACTCACTCGAGGCACTCCTTAAAATGGAGAACATCGATGTCTGTGCAGTGACTGAGACCTGGTTCAAGGCTGTAGAGAGCACCCCTGAATTACCAGGCTATAACTCATACCACACTTTTTGGCCATCTAACCTGAACCAGGACACCAAATGCAGAGGTGTGTCCATATTCATTAAGGATATCCACATCTCCAGGCTAGTTGCGCAGAATAATGCATCCGAGGTTATCCAAGTGCAACGAACTCCGGGCAAAACTGAAATCCAAATTGTAGCTTGCTACAGATCCCCCACCATGCCCTAGGATTCCCACTCCTCTTTTCTTGATATACTGGAAAATATTAGGGTTCAACCAAACACCCTAATAATGGGCGATTTCAACTACCTCACCATTAAACTGGGAAAACTACTCCTGTACCAACTCCTTCGCTCAACACTCTGGAATTCATAAATTCCAATGCCCTGGATCACCTTAAACCCCCCCCCCCCCACCAGGGGCAACATATCCTAGACGTAGTCATTACCAACATGAGTGACTGGTGTTAAACACCTGAAGTCAACTCCTCGTTGGTCAGATCCGACCATAAACTAATCACCCTAGATATCCGCATCCCTCCCCCACCCACCATTAGGGAAACCACGGTAAAATATTTCTCCAAAGCCAACTTCATGCTTCTTAAGACAGAAGTGGTGAACTTCATGACACCCATACAGATGGGGACAATGCAGTTACGACTGCTGAATCCTACACAAATGCACTCTATAAGCACTTACACGAGTGCATGGAGCGTGCTATCCCAAACAGAGGCAAGACGCAATCCTCCAAAAAAAAGGAAGCCAATCTGGTGGTCCCCTGCCATAAACAAACTCTCTACAACAGAAGGAAGAAACTGTTGCAAAAGAGTAAAATCCCATGAGTGGAGGAGCTCCCTGGTCAGCCTCAGTAAGAAGCTGAGATCCCTTATAGGATCCTCCAAAGCTAGCTACGAAAACAAAATCACCACTGATTCCAAGGGCAACCACAAAGCATTCTATAGCTGTGTCAAGAATCTCAATGGCAACACCCAGATCTTACAGCACAACGGCACGAAAATTACAGAACCAACTGATATTGCCAACATCCTGGCAGATAGGTTCAGTGCTAACTTTACCCCCCTCTCACCCCCTAAAGGGCCCATATCTATACAGGAAGAATGCAAGTCCCTGTAATCACATCTATGCAGGTAAAAGCTGCACTCTCTAAAACCAAAAAAACAGCATCCATGGGACCGGGCAACATCCCAGGCTACGTTTTACACGAACTTCACAACGAGCTGGCTCCCCACCTAAGCACCATGTTCAGTCATAGTCTCATATCAGGCTTTGTACTCACTGAATGGCACACAGCAGCAGTTATCCCACTCCACAAAGGGGGAGCCACCACTGGGAACTATCGCCCTGTTAGCCTGACGAGCCTGGTCTGCAAGGCCATGGAACATGTCATCATGGAACTCCTAAACAAAGACATTGGTAACCTCCAAACACTGGACCCCACCCAGTTCGGGTTTGTGAAAGGCAGATCATGCCTTCTGAACCTGATCAACTTCTTTGAGGCAGTCATCAAAGCTGTAGACTAGGATAAGGTGGTTCACACAGCCTATCTTGACCTCGCCAAGGCTGCCGACACCATCCCCCATTCTGGAATTCTCACTAAACTAGGTATAAATCCCTACATCACAAGATGGTTTGCCAACTGGTTTACTGACAGAACCCACACTGTAAAAGATGCAGACTCCAAATCTGAGTTCAAACCAATGACAAGTGGAGTACCACAGGGTTCAGTCCTGGGACCTCTCCTGTTTGGTATCTACTTCTCTGAAGTACAGGCTAACACAGAAGACCTCTGGCTAACGAAGTTTGCAGATGACTGACTAGGAGCCATAGTCGAGTCCCCAAATGATATGGACATCCTACAGAAGGGCCTCACTGAGACAGATGCCTAGTGTCAGAGGCATAGCCTCAAGCTCAGTGCCAAAAAGTGTATTTTCATCCCCGTTGGTAAAAACTCTGTACCCATGAACTACCACATAAATGGTAGTCTATCTAATGCCGAATGTGTGATGAGACCTTAGGACCCATGTGGACAGTAGTCTCTCCTTTGATAATCACATCGCCACAGTAGTCAGGAAATCCTTCTGTGTGGCACACCTCATCACAAAAGGGTTCTCATCCAGGAAAAAAGAGGCCATTGTTCCCCTCTACTCAGCACTCATTAGACCCATTATAGAGTACAAAGCCCCTTTTGGAATGTACCTCACAAGAGATCTGCAGCAGCTGGAAAGGCCACAGAAGTACCTCACAGAGGATTACTGGCCTCAAACAGATGCCCTACACTGACTCTTTCAAACAAGTCCAGCTTTACTCTACTCTATAGCATGTCGCCTACTCCGAGGAGATCTCTGCCTAACATATAAAGCTTTGTTAAATCCAGACCTGTTGGACATGCCACATCTAAAGAAATCCCTCTGAGCTACATGCTCTAGGGACCTAAACCTTGTCACCACAATAAACAGGACATGCTGGAGGGATATATTCCTTTCCCAGAGACTTCCTATACTCTAGAACAAGCTACCCATCTATGTCAAGCAAAGTTCCTCATTAGCACTCTTCAAGAAAAATCTTAATGAGTGGATGGGAAATAGGAAGTACACATCGGGGATCACTTCTGTGGCACTGCTCGACAGAGGCATAGGAAATTAACTTCTTGGGTGGCGTAAGCCAGGGAACCTTGTTGGCTAGGCTTACTTAGGCCCTTAAGCCGATAGCCTAGTACCTACCTATTAACCTATAACTGATTCACTTATTACTTCAAACACACTCACATGTGCATCTCCATTCATGACTGCATTCAATCTGGCTGACATTCACTTATTACTTCAAACACACTTGCATGTGCATCTCCATTCATGACTGCATTCAATCTGGCTGACAGTACAAAATGGCATTGTTCTTGCATGTGCTCAGTGCTTGTATACAAGTGCTGTCTAGCTACAGTAGCTGAATAGGAACAATACACTCAATGATCTACATCCTCCTCCTTTGATTTGTTCGACATGAAATAGGAGAACAATACAATCTACATGCTAGATAACATTTCAATATTAATAACCAATCAGAACTCAAGTCCAGGTCGCTGTGTATTTTGGAATGAGTTTAGAAATTCTACCCAAGCTGGTTACATAAAAACTTTATTTGTCTCTGGGGAATTCTTCTCAGTAGGAACTTAGAGGATTATGTCAAGATTATTCGAGGTACACCGTCCTCTGAAATCTGAACAAGTGTAGGTTCACTCTGAGAAATAGTCTTTGGTGCAGGCAATCTATTGCGTCACTGGTTTGGAGACTAGAGGTATATGTCTTTGATTCCTTCTGAAGTCTGCAGTATAAGATCTTGGTTCTTCACAAATAGGTTTATAGGTTCATAGGTATGTACTAGGCTATCTGCCCTAGGGCATTTACAAACCTAGCCAGAATGTGTTGGCTTTCGCCTCCCTTTTAGGTTAGATTCCTGAGCCTCTGTCCAGCAGGGCTAATGAAGTGATCCCAGGGGTAAATTTACGATTTCCCATCCATTCGTCAAGATTTCTCTTGAAGAGGGTCAGCGAGGGGCTCTGTCTAACATGGACTGGGATTCTATTCCAGAGCGAGGGAAGCCTTTGGGATATGAATTTATCCCTCCAGCATGTCCTGTTTATTGTTGTGCTAAGGTTAAAATCCCTGGAGTGTGTAGTTCTAATGGATTTGTTTTTCTTGAAATGGAGCATGTCTAACAATTCTGGGTTAGACATGGCCTTGTATGTCAGGCAGAGATCGCCTCTGAGTAGGCGGTATTCAACGGAGTATAGTTGGAGTTTCTTAAGTCATGCTGCATAGGGCATCTATTTGAGTCCCACTATCCTCTTGGTGAGATATTTCTGGGGTCTCTCCAGCTGTTGCAAGTGTCGAGTCAGGTACATCCCAAATGGGGCATTGTACTCAATTATGGGCCTAATAAGCGATGAGTAGAGGGGCACGATGACCTCTCTAGCTCTTGATGTGAACCCTTTCGTGATTAGGTGGGCTATATAGAAGGTTTTTCTAACCACTTTGGCAATGTGATTGTCAAAGGTGAGGTTACTATCTACTTGGGTCCCCAGGTCTCTAATTACCTCTTCCGTATTTAGTGGATTCCCCCTTATGTTATAGTTTGTGGGTACTTTGTTTTTCCCAAAGGGGATGACTATGCATTTTTTGGCATTTAGCTTGAGGCCATGGTTCTGACACCAGGTATCCGTCTCCGTAAGGCCCTTCTTGGAGGATGCTTGTGTCAGCCGGTGAGTCGATTATGGCTTCCAGTTTGCAGTCGTCTGCAAACTTGGTAAGCCAAAGACCTCCTATGTTTGCCAGTACTTCAGAGAAGTATATACCGAACAAGAGAGGTCCCAGGACTGAGCCCTGTGGGACATCACTTGTAACCGGCTTAGAGTCGAACATGACACCTGCGACTCTGACCATGTGAGTTCTATCCTTGAGCCAGTTTGCGACCCATCTAGTGACATATGGGTTAATATTAAGGCTAGTAAGTTTGTTTATGATACCAGAGTGGGGTATTGTGTAAAAGGCCTTTGCTAGGTCCAGATAGGCTGTGTGGACCACTTTTCCCTCATCGATGGCTTTGGTTACTGTCTCGAAGAAGTCAACCAGATTTAAGAGACATGATCTGCCCTTAACAAAGCCGAATTGGGTAGGGTCCAGTGTCTGGAGGTTCCCAATGTCTTTGTTTATGAGATCCATAATAATGCACTCCATGGCCTTGCAGACCAGACTGGTCAAACTTATAGATCGATAGTTCCCTGGATCCGTTGTGGCACCACCTTTGTGGAGTGGGATCACTGTTGCTGTACGCCATTCTTTGGGTACATAGCCTGTGGTTAGGCTGAGTTGGAACAGTGAATTTATGTGTGAATTTAGTTCATTTTGGAGTTCGTGTATTACACAGCCCGGGATACCGTCTGGTCCCATTGATGCCGTGTTTTTTACTTTGGCGAGAGCTGCTTTCACCTGTGTGTCTGTGATGTCCGGGGGATTGCATTCTTCTGGGATAGACACCGGCTCTTTTGGTGGGGAAGGGGGGGTAAAGTTTGCACTGAACCTGTCTGCCAGGATGTTGGCTATGTCTGTGGGTTCAGAGAATTTTGTGCCATTTTGCTCCAGCTCAGAGCATATCTGAGAGTTGCCTCCCAGGTTCTTGACGTAGCTAAAGAACGCCTTGTGATTGTCTTTAGAGTCTTTGGCAATCTTCTTTTCAAAGCTGGCTTTAGATGATTTTTATGAGGGATCTAAGTTTCTTACTAGTACTGATCAGGGATGCCCTAGCTTTTTGGGATTTTGCCCTCTCGTGCAATAGTTTTCTCCTTCTGTTGTATAGTTTATTTATAGCAGGAGTCCACCAGACTGGCCTCCTGTTTTTAGAGGCATGAGTCTTGGTTTTACTTGGGATGGCACTATCCATGCATTTCAGCAGGTGCTCATAGAATGCAGTTGTAAAGGATTCTGTGGATTGGGTTTCATTTTTCATATGCTCTGGTGCTTTGAATCTTACCACCTCGGTCTTGAGAAGTGTGAAGTTTGCTTTTGAGAAATTTTTCACAGTGGTTTTCTTGGCCGGGGGAGGGGTCGGGATATGGATGTCCAATGTGATTAGTTTATGGTCTGATCTCACCAAAGATGGGTTTACCTCAGGCATAGAGCATTTAGCCCCCATGTTGGTGATGACCAAGTCCAATATGTTGTCCCCTCTAGTGGGTGTGTTAACCAGTTGTTCCAGGGCATTTGAGTTTATAAACTCAAGGAACCGTTGAGCAAATGAGCTGGGGCTTGAGTAGTTTTCCCAATCAATGTTTGGGTAGTTGAAGTCCCCCAATACCATGGTGTTTGGTTGGACCTTTATGTTTTCCAGTGTTCTCAGGAATGCCGAGTGGGGGTCCTGAGTCAGGGTAGGCAATCTATAGCAAGCTATAAACTGAAAAGTGGTTTTACCTACAGTTAGTTGCACCTGGATGGTCTCCTCCGCCTCATGCAGTACCACTAACCTAGAGGTGTGGGTATCCTTGATAAAGAAGGATACTCCCCCGCCTTTAGTATTTCGGTCCGAGTTCTGGGGCCGAAAGGAGTGATAGGAGTTATATCCTGATAATGCTGGGGTGCTCTCTGGAGCCTTGAACCAGGTTTCTGTCACTGCACAGATATCGATTTCCTCCATGCTGAGGAGTGCCTTGAGTGTGTGCATCTTTAGGTTTAGACTTCTGGAGTTGAGTAGCATTACCCTTAGTTTTTTGTTACTGGCATTGTCTATGGTGGTGGATGTCCTTCATGGATGCATCTGCAGTCATAACAAATGGGTTGTCCTGTCGTCAGGCAGCCCTTCGGTCGGCCGGATTCCAAAGTCCGGGTCCGGCTTCGGCTGATGTCGCACTTCACCCGACGTCATCTCTGCTGGTCTTCGGGTATAAAGGCATCAGCCAACGCCATTTTCCTCAGTCTTTCTTGCCGCGTGGCGCCCGAAGCAGAAGCTGTTCGCAAGTGCCGGTCGGTCAGATCCAGAGATTACTACTACCGAATACTACTTCGAAGACTTCTAAAAGCTAAGTACCCCGTTGGGGACTCTTTCTTGCCTCAGCCGATGTCAGAAAAAGTCAATAACTGTTTAACTTGTGGGAAACAAATACCTCATAAAGATTTCCACTCTTACTGTTTGCCTTGCTTAGGCCCAGACCACGACGTAGCAGCCTGTTCGGCCTGTGCTTCCTTCAACCGACGAACGCTTAGACGTCGGTCGGAGTTTGCTGAACAGTTTTTCGGCTCAGATTTTGCGTACATTATGCCGTCGGATCCTCCGACTACCCAAATTGTTAAAAAACGCAAAGAAAAGGACCAACACTCGCGGTCCGCGGTTTCGGCCGAAACCACTGTTAAGCAAGCCGCGAGTGTCTCGGTTTCAGCCGAAACCGAGAAAACAGGTCAATCTTCAGCCGATTCCATGACTACTACTGAGGCTCCTGCTACCTTATCTGAATCAGCCTCAGAAATTTTGCCTGCAACTGCGGCTCCTACTGATCTTTCAGACACCATCCCTTTGGATATCTCTACCCCAGCACGTGGTGCTGCTAGGCCTCCTGCAGCCATGTCTATTAAGGCCTTTGCCAGGGCTAAAGCAGCCAAATCAGCTAAATCAGGGCCTGTTAAACCACCCTCACTCAGGCCCTCTTCTAGTTCACAAATGCTTACTCTGGCAGAAGATTTAATATCCTTAATTAGGGGATCCCAGTCTCACCCAGACAGGGCCTCTCAGCCCCCAGAAAAGAGACCTAGAGCAGAGCCCCCCGAGCCTGTGTCCTCTGATGATTCTGCGGATGACTCAGACATTACAGACCAGCCAGAGGCTCCTTTTTCCAATTATGAAGATTCAGATGCTGAAGAATCCATCCCAGCTGCCTCTCCACCAGAGGAATTCTCCTTTGGGGAAACTTTACATGCCATGAGAGAACAATTCCAATGGCAGGGACAAGATTTCTCAGATTCAAGAAAAAGGCTTAGGACTTTTCTGCACTTACCACAACATAGGCCCTTAGCTATACCTCCTGTCCTATCTGTTGTGGACGATGCATTTAATGATGTCTGCACTGCACCTGATTCTTTACCTCCAGCCCCTGCCAAACCAGATAGATTTTACAGGGTGCCAGACACTCATCACCACCTATACAAGGCCCCGCTTGCAGACCCCGAAACTATATCCCAGGGGCCTAAGGCAGTTGCCTCGACCACAGCAAAAAACCCTATTCCCTCTGAAAGGGAATCCAGGTCCTTCGAGAGATGGGGGAAAAAAGTCTACACCTCTGCTACTCTCTCAGCTAGAGCTTTAAACTGTCAGTTTCACATGATCCAATACCAAGAGTTTATGCTTGATCAGTTAATTAAAAAGCTGTCATCTGATGAATCTTTAGATAAGAAATATGTATTAGAAATGGTGAATAACATCCAACAGGTTAGTAACCATTCTTTAAAATGTGGCTATGATGCACTGGAGGCTTCATTTAGATCAGCCATGACTGGCACAGTGATAAGAAGGCATGCATGGTTGAAAGAACAGGTCTTACCGGATCATGTTAAAGCTAAGTTATTGGATGCTCCTATGGATAAGGCCAGTCTATTTGGGGAACCTGCCCAGCAGGTAATGAAGAAAATGGAAGAGAAGGCAAAATCTGTACAAACAGTTAAAGATTTCCTACAGGTTCAGCCCCAAGGTTTAGCAGGAACTGGCCTGCCAAAATTGGTCCTTTCCTGACTCCACAAGATCACAAAGGGGCAGGAACAGACGCTCTAGGGGCAGAAATCAATCCAGAGGAGGTGCCTACAGAGGACGACAGTGGCAAGGCAATAACCGACACAGACACAACCACTGCCACTGCAACAGGACAATCACAGTGACTTGGCTCTGACTCCGCCTACCAGGAAGCAAATAGCAGCACCATTGGGCGGAAAGTTAGCCTTATTCTCGAAAAATTGGCACTATATTACAAAAGACAAGTGGATTTTGCAAACCATAGACCAAGGCTACCGGTTCCACTTCCACACTTTACCAGAAAAAAGAGGAATGCCAAACCTGCCCCAAATCAAAAAAATAGAAGCCCTGCACCAGATAGCGGAATTAATAAAGATGAGAGCTGTGGAAAGGGTGCCTATAACAGAACAGGGCAAAGGATTCTACTCCAGACTCTTCCTAGTACCAAGAAAAGAGAAAAACTGGAGACCTATTCTCGACCTGTCCATCTTAAACACATACATCATTGTCCCAAAATTCAAAATGCTGACCCTACAGCAACTTCTTCCCATGCTGGTCAAGGAGTGTTGGCTGGTAACTCTAGATCTCAAGGAGGCATACCTACACGTCCCCATTCGACCAAATTGCAGAAGATACCTCAGATTTCTTGCAGGATCAGAGCATTATCAATTCTCAGCATTGCCCTTTGGCTTATCTACTGCGCCCAGAGTATTCACAAAATGCCTGGCATCAGTAATCGCTCACTGCAGAGTACAGGGAATCCAAATCTATCCATACCTGGACGACTGCCTGTTACAAGCGGACAACAAAAGCAAGCTGACAACAGATTTACAAAGGGTCATTTACTTGCTACAAGCCCTGGGATACACAGTCAATTTACAAAAGTCAAGGTTGATACCATCCCAGACAAGAACTTTCTTGGCGGAATTGGACACGGTAAAACAGATGGCATTCCTAACTGCAGAAAACAAAAGAACTCCCTCTTTACTTCTTGGCATTAACAAAGCAGAACAAACTAACAGCAAGAAAAGTTCTGCAGGCCTTGGGCTTCATGGCATCATGCATAATCTTGGTCCCACATGCCAGACTGCATATGAGAAAGTTACAGTGGTACCTAAAGAATTTATGGTCTCAACACAGACACAGCTTAGAAACAGAAATACCATTAATCCCATGCTTAAAACAGGAGTTCCTATGGTGGGCTCGGGCATGCCAGTCAAACCCAGGCTTACCCTTCCACAACTTTCCAGCAAACCAAACCATCACAACGGATGCCTCAGACCTAGGATGGGGGGCACACATGCTGGACAAATGCGTGCAAGGACTGTGGACTCAGGACCAACTGCACCTGCACATAAACCAAAAAGAAATGCTGGCAGTAAAACTGGCAATCCTAAAATTCAGACCATTCCTCAAAGAAGGCCATTTGATGATAAGGACAGACAACACCACAGTCATGTGGTACATCAACAAACAGGGAGGCACTCATTTTTACCCCCTATGCAGAATGACTTTGGACCTGTGGAATCTGGCTCTCAGCTACAACATCCAGTTACAGGCAATATTTGTACCGGGAAGAGAACACCCTAGCAGACATTTTAAGCAGAACCACCTCGGATGCTCACGAATGGATGCTACACCCGGACATCTTCAAGGCCATCACAAAGAAATGGGGAATGCCACAAATAGATCTATTCGCTTCCCCACAAAATCACCAGCTCAAAAATTCTGCACAAGGACATTCCACCCACTTGCATGGAAGGTGGACTCTCTATCCTTCAGCTGGAAAGGCCTGACAGCATATGCATTTCCACCTCTTCCCTTGATGCACAAGGTCCTACTGAAAATCAAAGAGGAACGTCCAAGGATAATTCTGATAGCTCCAAACTGGCCAAGACAACACTGGTACCCATTGCTGAGGAGCATGTCTCGGGAGAAAATGTGGTCAATTCCCCTGATGCCTCTGATGTTAACTCAGAACAACTTCAACATCATACATCCAAACCTAAAAACCTTGCAACTGACTGCCTGGAACATCACATAGCAGTAACTAACCCAGACCTTTCACAAAGGGTTAAAGACATTATCCTTGAAGCCCGCAGACCTTCAACAAGAAGGAACTATGCAGGAAAATGGAAAAGGTTCGTCATTTGGAGTACTGAAAGAGGAAAAGATATGTCGAACATAGATATTGCTAACATTCTGGAGTACTTGACAGAGCTTCTACATACAGGTCTGTCCTATTCCTCCATCAAGATACATGCATCAGCTATTTCAGCAGAATACAGCTTTGATCCTCCTGTCTTTTCACACCCTCTACTCAGGCAGTTCCTCAGAGGGATCAAGAATGTAAAACCTCCTAGGAAACCACCATTACCAGCATGGGACTTGAATTTTGTACTAGAAAAGTTGACACTCCCTCCGTTTGAACCAGCAGCAACAGCAGATCTACAACACCTGTCATGGAAAACTGCTTTCCTACTGGCTATTACTTCAGCAAGGAGGGTTTCGGAACTACAGGCCTTAATGGCAGTGCAACCCTTCCTAATCTTCCATCAAGATAGGGTGTCCATGAGAACTAATCCTACATTTATGCCTAAGGTGGTATCCAGAGTGTCTTTAAACCAGGCAATCCACCTACCTACCTTCTTTCCCAATCCACAAAACAGAGGTGAAAGAATAATGCATACCTTGGATGTACATAGACAGTTACGCTACTACCTGGACAGAACCAAAGGTAACAGAAGAACTGACCAGCTCTTTGTAGCCTATGCAACAGGAAGGGAAGGAAAAGCAATTTCCAAACAGACAATCTCCAAATGGATAGGAAATTGCATAAGATTCTGTTACTCCTACCATGGAAAACCAATTCCACAGAACATAAGACCTCATTCTACAAGGGCTACAGCCACTACCACAGCTTTCTTAAGAGGAGTGGCAACCAAGGACATTATTGAGGCGGCTACTTGGACCTCCGTGCATACATTTGCCAAGCATTATAATTTACCTCTATATTCTAGATCCCGAGCAGGGTTTGCCACTGCTGTTCTGCAAGGGATCCTGACTACACCATAATTATTATTCCTCCTCCCTAGTTTGGCTATGGTATTCTACCCATTTGTTATGACTGCAGATGCATCCATGAAGGACATAGTACAGTTTTGTACCTACCATAAATGTAGATGTCCGAACTGGATAGCATCTGCAGTCAGGATTACCCTCCCTCCTTCCCCTCTGCGGTACTCCTAGGGTGTTTACCCTCCTAATAGCTAGCTGGGGGGGGAGTCTCTTATGGTGTATTTGTTTGTATATATGTACATACATGTTTATTTTTTGTGTTTGCCTTCTACTATTTTGGAAACATTGGCATTTATCCAAAATTTAGCTTTCCAAGAGGGCAATTGGCATCTGGGGCAAGAAACACTGAGGAAAATGGCGTTGGCTGATGCCTTTATACCTGAAGACCAGCAGAGATGACGTCGGGTGAAGTGCGACATCAGCCGAAGCCGGACCCGGACTTTGGAATCCGGCCGACCGAAGGGCTGCCTGACGACAGGACAACCCATTTGTTATGACTGCAGATGCTATCCAGTTCGGACATCTACATTTATGGTAGGTACAAAACTGTACTTTTTCTTCTGAGCCTTGCCTAAAAAAGGCACTATGGGGGTGGCAAGAGCCTTTGCCATTATACGAAAGCCCAGGGGCGACCGGTGCAAGCCGTCTCTGGCGTAGCATCGTGGCTTGTGGAACATGTCATCCCAGGCTGACAGACACTGGATCCCCTTTGAATGACACCAATAATCTAGCCAATTGTTAAAATTGATCATTTTGTCCTTGTACTGTGGCATCATTCTTGGTGAGAGTAAGATGCTACTCAGGGTCAGGGTCATACCGGCCTGGGCTACGTGATCCGAGAGCTCCTCAATGCCTCTTCATGTAATCCAGGCCTCTTCATGTAGTCCAGGGAGGTATGTCTCAGGTCGTTCACACCAACATGGACAATGACTGAGTCATATTTGTACCTGCTGTTGAGTGACCTGAGTGCTTGTGTTATGTGGCGGATCCTGGCTCCCGACAGGCAGCTTACCATGTCCCTCTCCTTGTTCAGTCTGGTGAGTGGGACATCAGTGTGCCTGACTATAGAGTCTCCAATTACTAGTGTATTAGGTGTGTTGCTTAGCCTTAAGGGCTGTGATTGTGTGGCACGTTGACTTTGTGAAGTATGTGTTACATGACTGTTATGTGGTAGTTGTTGCTTGGATGTCTGCTTTGGAGGTCTCTGTTGGTTTGGCAGATTTTTATTTAGAGCCTCCACGTATGTTTTAGTGAGTTTGTGTGTCATGTTTGCTATTGCAATTTGTTTGTGTGTATCTGGTTTTATGGTGTAGGTGTCATCCTTCGCCTCCTGACTGGCTGTGCCAGTCTTGGGTTGAGAAAGCCCTGCCTCCAGTTTGGCTGTATAGTTGCATCTCTCACAAATGTTTGTGTTTGATGGAAGGAGGAGAGGGTTATCTGTGTACATAAGACAATTGTAACATTGCCTCAGGATTCCCAGATTCACCAACTGGACTAGAGAGTATACCTGAAACTGCTGTTTGGACATTCCTGGATGATTTATGGAGCAGATTGATCGTCTGGATTGGGCGAATATGGAGCCTTGTACTACTGTATATAAATAGGGGGGATGTAGGACTAAACTTAGCTAGTACTTACTAAGATATTTGGCAAGTGCCGGTCTGTAAAAAGAAGATTTAGTGCTTTATTTGGCAGGACTAAACTTAGCTAGTGCTTACTGAGATATTTGGCAAGTGCTGGTCTGTTGTTGTTGTTGTGTCTTTTGGCTTATCCCGGTTAGGGGTCGCCACAGCGGAACTCCGGTCCGCTAATGATTGGTAGTGGATTTTTACGTACCGGGTTACCAGCTCTGATGCACAACCTTCAACGAAGGCACGCCCATTCACGCATGCCTCCACACACAAGATGCTCTAGCTGAGATTCAAAGAGGACAACGCTACTGCAGCACCACTACCGCGGATGTGTAAAAAGAAGAATTAGTGCTTATTTGGCAAGGTGGACTAGTGCTAAGGGAAAAATTGAAGAGCAGACTTTGTGGAGCCTGGAATGGTTTAAATATATTTAACCGATGCTGCACTACGGTGCACGATGTTGAGCGATGCGCAGAATCGCGCAAATCTGCACCAAGCAGGATTTAAAGCAGGGGACTTGAAAGAGCTAGGAATGAGCCCAAAACGGCCAATAGACAACTAGTTTCTGGGCTGAGACCACTCCTCCAGGGACAGATAGGCTGCTCAAAGCTCCCCACTCTCACTGGTGAACAGAGAAGCTTCGTCCTATCCAAGTAAGGATATGGGCAACACAGGAACCTGTACAAAAGCCCAGAATTCAGCAAAACCTGAATTCAGGACTATTCTAGCTCAGAAAAGGCGGGAAACAAGGATTTTTTTTTTCTTTTTTTCTTTTTTTAAACAGAGACAGGAAAATTGCAGTAAACACACAGTAATTGCTTAGCACAGGCTAGCACACTTGAGTGGGCAGCCTAAACAGTTAAATTAAACACAAAAATGACTTTAGAAGTGCAGGTAAATAAGCAATGCAAACAACAAGCTTTTAGATAGGTGGTAGAGCAGTTATTATTCGCGTTTCAACGAGGTAAGCAGTCGCAAATCAGAAGGCAAAGAAAAAATATACTTTATCTGGTATAGTCACTCTTTTTTCGTCTCTCTGCTGCTAGCACCAGTCTGCAGGACTACGAGGAGCTTTGCTGAGTTGGAACAAGTGCAAAAACCTCGCCAAGCGGGTTTTAAAGCCAGGGGACTTGAAAATGCTAGGAATTAGCCCAAAACGGCCAATAGACAACTAGTTTCTGGGCTGAGACCACTCCTCCAGGGACAGATAGGCTGCTCAAAGCTCCCCACTCTCACTGGTGAACAGAGAAGCTTCCCCTGTCCAAGTAAGGTTATGGGCAACACAGGAACCTGTACAAAAGCCCAGAATTCAGCAAAACCTGAATTCAGGACTATTCTAGCTCAGAAAAGGCGGGAAACAAGAATATTTTATTTATTTATTTTTTCATTTTTTAAACAGAGACAGGAAAATTACAGTAAAACACAGTAATTGCTTAGCACAGGCTAGCGCACTTGAGTGGGCAGCCTAAACAGTTAAATTAAACACAAAAACGACTTTAGAAGTGCAGGTAAGTAAGCAATGCAAACAACAAGCTTTTAGATGGGTAGTAGAGCAGTTATTACTCGTGTTTCAGCAAGGTAAGCAGTCGCAAATCAAAAGGCAAAGAAAAAATATACTTTATCTGGTAAAGTCACTCTTTTTTCATCTCTCTGCTGCTAGCACCGCTCTGCAGGACCACGAGGAGCTTTGCCGAGTCAGAACAAGTGCAAAAACTGCGCCAAGTGGGTTTTAAAGCAGGGGACTTGAAAGAGCTAGGAATTAGCCCAAAACGGCCAATAGACAACTAGTTTCTGGACTGAGACCACTCCTCCAGGGACAAATAGGCTGCTCAAAGCTCCCCGCTCTCACTGGTGAACAGAGAAGCTTCCTCCTATCCAAGTAAGGATATGGGCAACACAGGAACCTGTACAAAAGCCCAGAATTCAGCAAAACCTGAATTCAGGACTATTCTAGCTCAGAAAAGGCGGGAAACAAGAATATTTTATTTATTTTTTCATTTTTTAAACAGAGACAGGAAAATTACAGTAAAACACAGTAATTGCTTAGCACAGGCTAGCGCACTTGAGTGGGCAGCCTAAACAGTTAAATTAAACACAAAAACGACTTTAGAAGTGCAGGTAAGTAAGCAATGCAAACAACAAACTTTTAGATAGGTAGTAGAGCAGTTATTACTCGCGTTTCAGCGTGGTAAGCAGTTGCAAATCAAAAGGCAAAGAAAAAATATACTTTATCTGCTAAAGTCACTCTTTTTTCGTCTCTCTGCTGCTCTTTCGTCTCCTGCTCTGCAGGACCACGAGGAGCTTTGCTGAGTTGATAATTCCCACTGGGTCATATCCTTTAGATGTTTGCATCCTTACAATCTCTGTTGGACTCAGTAGTCTAAGAGGTTTGCTAAAATTATCGTAGTACAACTTTTGTGACTGGCATTTTTTCAAATGTTGAGTCTTGACCACACTGTTAGTATTTGGAACCAATAGTTGTTAACTTATCAGCAAGGTTGTTTTTGTCTGTTTAGACATTAATCTGTGAGCAGGTGAACCAAGCAAGTTATCTTGTGGAATGTTTCTGAGACTGAGTAGGTTAAGAAAAACATTGGTACCATCACTCTTTGATTTCTCTAATAAACATTTCACACTTTGAACTGCACACTCAGCTAATCCATTGGACTGTGGATACTCAGGACTACTAGTAACATGGACAAAGTTCCAAGACTCGGCATATTTCTTGAACTGATTACTTGTAAACTGTGTACCATTGTCATATGCAGCTTTGTGCAGACTACCATGGACAGAAAAATGTCTCTTCAATTTTGTGATGACAGTGCTACACATTAAGTTAGGAAGAAGGTCAATTTCAAACCAATTCAAGTAAGAGTCTGCTAACACTAAGTAATGTTGATCATTCCATTTGAAAATATCAGTAGCAACCATCGACCGGGAATCTGGTTTAGCTGAAGTAGTTATTTTTGTTGGTGCAGTTTGGTACTGCTGCAAATAGAACATGCTAGAGTTTCCTTCTCTATATCTTTTGACATATTATGTCAGAATACTATACCTCTTGCCCTTCTTTTTGTTGAATCAGTAGCTGGGTGACCACACTGTAAAATCTTGATATATTCAGGTGGTAATGCTGAAGGAACTACTACTTTAGGACCTTTCATGACAATTCTATCTTCCATCATGAGCTGATCTTGGTAAGGAAAATACTTCTGTATGTCTAGTGGCAAACTGGATGTTCATCGTGTTATACTGCTGCAGTCATCACACTTGGGTTATCCTGCCGTCAGGCGGTCCTGCAGTCGGCCGAATCCCAAAGTCTTGGTCCGGCGTCGGTTGTCGTCGCTTCTTCCCTGACGTCAGTGCGACAGGGGTATAAAAGAGGCGGCCGACGCCATTTTCTCCAGTCTTTCTTGCCACGTGGTGCCCGAAGCAGAAGAAGTTTGCAAGTGCCGGTCGGCTAGCTCCTGAGATTTTCGAATCAAATTTCAGCCCGAAGTCTTCTCTAAAGCCAAGTACCCCATTGGGGAAACTTTTCTTGCCTCGGACCGATGTCAGACAAAGTTAATTGCATTTCTTGTGAGAAGCAAATACCTCATAAGGATTTTCGTTCTTATTGTATTCCTTGCCTAGGCCCAGACCACGACGTCTCTGGTTGTCGTTTTTGTGCTAGGTTCAACAAACATACAATCAAGCGTCGGGCAGAATTCGCCCGACATTATTTTGGCAGAAAATTTAACTATAGCATGTCGTTGGAGCAACCGACATCAGCAATGATTAAAAAAACGCAAGGACAGGCAACCAAGGCCAAGACCAGATACTGAGGCCTCAGCAAGGCCTGCCGCTGGTTCTCCGGTTTTCAGTGAGGCGCCTACACATCCCCTGACTACCGCTGATTTAGAAATTCTGACGGCCTCCCAGATGGAATCAGCTGGGCCTCGGGAGCCAGTTCCATCTCACCCCTCGAACGCCAACCCTGATGGTAATCCGGAGATTTTGGACAGGCCTTCGGTTTCTGAAGGTGTCTTCAAACCGACGGCTATTTCTATTAAGTCTTATGCTAAACTTAAAGCCCCCTTAAAAGTTAGGAAACCGGGTCCACAGACCCCCCAGGCCCCTATGCCTAAAAAAAAAAACAGATGCTCAAGATGGCTGAGGATTTAATTACCCTTATCAGGGGTTCCCAACCCCCTCCTGACAAAAGGCCTAGACTGGAGGAAGATTATCCTTCCTCTGACCAAGCATCCATTTCCTCAGCTAACTCTGAGGACCAGGATTATTCTTTCCCTCCTTATGAAGACTCAGATGCTGAAGAGTCCATTCCCTCTGTCTCCTCCCCTGAAGACTACTCTTTTGGGGAAACTTTACACACCATGAGGGAACACTTCCACTGGGAAGGCCAAGATTACTCTGACTCTAAGAAAAGACTCCGTGAGTTCTTCTTCTTCTTCCACAGCATAGACCCCTTGCAATTCCTCCAGTTTTAGACATTTTGGATGATGTCTACACCAAATCTAGTCTAAACCCAGACTCCTTACCTCCTGCACCAGCTAAACCAGACAGATACTACTGAGTTCCTGATTCTCATAAGTTTCTATATAAAAGCCCTGTTGCAGACCCCGAAACCATTTCCCAGGGTCCCAAAGGGGTTAAGGCCTCTACTGCTAAGAATCCACTACCTTCTGAAAGAGATTCCAGAGCATTAGAAAGATGGGGGAAGAAAGTGTATACGTCTGCCACTTTGGCCATGAGGGCCTTAAACTGCCAATTCCACATGCTGAAATACCAGCAGTACTTGATTACACAGTTAAAGCAGAAAATGATCCCTCAGACAGATCAACTTGATTTCAGAGAGATGCAGGATTTGCTGCATGCAGCAGAACAGGTGGGAAAGCATACCTTACAGTGTGGTTTTGATTCATTGGAAGCCTCATGTAGAGCAGCTGTCACAGGATCTGTAATTCGTAGACATGCTTGGCTAAAAGAGCAAGCCTTACCAGCACATGTCAAAGCAAAGTTATTGGATGCTCCATTGCAGAAAGATGTGTTATTTCATGTCAAAGCAGAGGAAGTCTTAAAGAAAATGGAAGAAAAGGCAAAATCTATGCAGACAGTCAAAGATTTTTTACAGGTACAACCTCCTCGTTTCAGCAGAAACTGGCCATCAAAATAACTGGTCCTTTCCTGCATCAGACAGACCCCAAATGGGGTAGGTACAGACGCCCAAGGGGCAGAGGCCAGCCACAAGGTTCTTTCAGGCCTAGACAATGGCATACAACAACTCAAAGAGGTGGAGACGAAAGCTCTCAACCCTTCAGGAAACAAACACAATGACTTCCCTCTTCGCCTGCCAAGCAAAATTGCCCTGGCAGCACCTTTGGGAGGAAGACTGGCTCTATTTCCACAAAATTGGCGCATCATAACAAAGGACAAATGGGTTCTGGATATTATTACCCGAGGCTACAGATTTCATTTTCACACTTTACCATGGATGAGAGGCATGCCAAATCTGCCTCCAAACCAATGAGCAGAGGCACAAACACAAATTTCAGCTCTCATGGATATGAAAGCAATTCAAAAGGTACCTACAAAGGAGCAAGGTCAAGGTTTTTACTCAAGACTATTTCTAGTACCAAGAAAGGACAAAGCCTGGAGACCCATTTTAGACCTCTCAATTCTAAACACATACCTGGAGGTACCCAAATTCAAAATGCTCACACTACAGCAGCTTCTTCCCATGCTGGGCAAGGAGTCTTGGCTGGTAACGTTGGACCTCAAAGAGGCATACCTGCATGTCCGTATCAGACAAGATTGCAGAAGATATCTCAGATTTTTGGCAGGTACAACGCATTATCAATTCTCTGCATTGCCCTTTGACTTATCTACTGCGCCCAGAGTATTTACGAAATGCCTGGCATCAGTAATTGCATACTGCAGACAACGAGGAATACAAATTTATCCATATCTGGATGACTGCCTGATCCAAGCGGACAGCAAGGACATTCTATTACAGCATCTGGCATTTGTAACAAAGCTGCTAAGTTGCCTTGGGTACACAGTAAACAAAAAGAAGTCAAAGCTAATACCCTCACAAGAGATAATATTCCTGGGTGCCAGCTTAAATACAACGGCCCAGTTGGCTTACCTCACGCCAGACAAACAAGAACAACTGACTCAATACTTCAAAAAGATGGCAACTTTTACCCAGCTCACTGCAAGGAAAATCCTGCAGGCATTGGGGTTCATGGCATCCTGCATTCAACTAGTTCCATATGCAAAGCTGCATATGAGGAAATTACAATGGTACCTGAAAAGTGTATGGGCTCAACACAGGCACAGCCTCTAAACAAGTATACCTCTCATTCCTTGCCTTCAAAAAGAGTTCCTCTGGTGGGCTCAAGCATGTCAAATAAACAAGGGTCTTCCTTTTGTCTTACCTCCAGAAAACCAAACTATGACATTAGATTCTTCAGACTATGCCTGGGGAGCACACATGGCAGGACAGTGCATACAGGGCAAATGGTCTGCAAAACAAATGCATCTACACATCAACCAAAAGGAGATGCTAGCTGTGCAAAATGCACTGACAGCCTTCAAGGACCTCTTGCATCCAGGACAACTACTAAGGACAGACAACACCACAGTTATGTGGTACATAAACAGGGAGGAACACACTCCTTCCCTTTATGCAGACAGGCAATGACCTTGTGGAACACAGCATTGACTTACCAAGTACAACTGCAAGCACAATTCCTGCCAGGAAAGGAAAACATATTGGCAGACGAATTAAGCAGAAATATGGCAGATCCGCACGAGTGGAGACTACACCCACAAGTATTTTCAATGATAACTCAAAGGTGGGGACGCCCAGCCATAGATCTGTTTGCCTCCCCCAAAAATTGCCAACTACAGAAATTTTGCACAAGGACTTATCATTCCCTAGCCTGGAAAGTGGATGCCCTATCATTCAGTTGGACAGCATTGACAGTCTATGCCTTTCCACCACTACCTCTATTGACCAAGGTATTACTGAAAGTCAGATCAGAGAGACCACAGGTGATCCTCATTGCTCCGGACTGGCCACATCAGCACTGGTACCAATTACTAAGGAACTTGACTCACAGCCCTCCATGGATCTTACCTCAATTCCCACTTCTGTTGACTCAGCAAAACTCTCAGATCCTTCACAGTCAGCTCAGGACTTTAAATTTAGCTGCATGGAGAATACCTTGAATTATCAATCAACACTTCTCTCAAAGGACATCCTGAATGTCATTTTGGAGGCCAGGAGGCCCAGCACCAGAAAAACTTACTCAGACAAATGGAAAAGATTTTGTGCATGGCACCAGGCTAAAGGCCAAAATCCTGGGATACCAAACATTCCTCAAATACTGCAATACTTAACTGAGATGCTACACAAAGGCCTTTCTTTCTCATCCATTAAGATCCATGCTTCAGCCATTTCAGCTCAGTATAATACGGATCCTCCCATTTTCTCACACCCTTTACTAAGGCAGTTTCTCAGAGGGGCAAAGATTATAAGACCCCCCAGAAAACCCCCAACACCAGCTTGGGACCTCAACTTTGTTTTAGAAAAAACAACACTGCCTCCTTTCGAACCAGCCTTCTCAGCAGAACTACAATACTTGTCATGGAAAACAGCTCTGTTGCTGGCTATCACCTCAGCACGCAGGGTCTCAGAACTACAGGCACTTATGGCAGTGGAACCTTTCATCATTTTCCATCAGGACAGAGTCTCTTTATGAACTAACCCTACCTTTATGCCAAAGGTAGTATCCAGTGTGGCTTTGAATCAGACCATTCATTTACCCACCTTTTATCCAAACCCCCAGAATAAAGGAGAAAAACTCCTTCACTCTTTGGACATTCACAGACAGCTACGTTACTATTTGGATAAGACAAAGACCTTCAGAAAAACTGACCAACTCTTTGTATCCTATACTGCAGGTTCACAAGGAAAGGCTATTTCAAAACAGACCATCTCCAAATGGATAGCACATTGTATCTGCTTTTGCTGCTCACACCATGGGAAAGCAGTGCCTGTTAATATTAGGTCCCATTCTACCAGGGCTACAGCAACCTCAGCAGCCTTTCTCAGGGGGGGTTCCAACCAAGGACATTCTGGAGGCAGCTACTTGGAGTTCAGTGCACACCTTTACCAAGCACTACCACCTTCCATTATACTCAAAAACCAGAGCTGTTTTTGCCACTGCAGTTCTGCAGGGCATCCTAGCTTCGCCTAACCCAGTTTAGTACCAGCCACCCATCCATAGCTTTGGGATTCAACCCAAGTGTGATGACTGCAGCAGTATAACACGATGAACATAGTACAGTTTTGTACCTACCATAAATGTAGATGTTCGAGTGTATATACTGCTGCAGTCCAGGTTACCCTCCCAACATCCCCTCTACATACCAGGGTGTTGCTTATAACTCCATGTACATCAATCAGTTGGATGCATGTCTATATGGTGTATTTGCAAACAGCTAGTACTATTGTTTATCTACTAAGGTATTTTTGCATAGTTATTTGGATTGCCTTCCTAGTTGGGGGGACCTGGCATCTGGGGCAAGAAAAACTAAAGAAAATAGCGTCGGCTGGCTCTTTTATACCCCTGTCGCACTAACGTCAGGGAAGAAGCGACGACAACCGACGCCGGACCAAGACTTTGGGATTCGGCCGACTGCGGGACCGCCTGACGGCAGGATAACCCAAGTGTGATGACTGCAGCAGTATATACACTCAAACATCTACATTTATGGTAGGTACAAAACTGTACTTTTTTTGCACTGGCCATTGTTGACTGATAAAATGTTTCAGCTTTTGTAGAACAGGGTCTAAATCTTAGCGATATCAGAGTTCATCAAGACATGATGAGGAAAAAATTTTGCTTTCCATGACTTCAAAGTCTGCTTTCTTGTATCATGCTGTTCTGTTGTTTGTCTAGGCATTCTTGACAAAGCTTCTGCAAGGTAAAGATATTTGCCTTTCTTATAAACAGTATTGAAATTGTACTTTTGCAGTTTTAACATCATGCGTTGCAAGATTGCTGGGGTTGTATGTATTGGCTTTTTTAGAATTGTCAGTAGAGGTTGGTTATCAGTCTCTAGTTGAACAAATTTGCCATAAATATAATCATTGAACTTTGAACATGCGAACACTACTGCTAAAAGCTCTTTTTCATTTCGCGCATACTGTATTTCAGTTTGGGTTAAAGTTCTGGATGCATAGGCCACTGGTATGTCTTCATGGAGACTTGCTGCACTATGACCATACTTAGATGCATCACATGAAAGAGTTACGGGTTTGTGAACATCATATCTCAGTGTGGATGGACTGGCAGTTTTCTGTTTCAGAACTTCAAATGCTCTTTGGTGTTGTGCTAACCAGGACTAGTTTACATTTTTACATGTCAGCTGTCATAACAGTGCTGAAAGCTCACTGAAGTCTGGGATGAACTTTTTTAAATTGTTGACCATACCTAGAATGCATTGCAAAGATGTGACAATGTCTGGAAATGGCATTTCAAAAATTGTTGCTTGCTTAGACAGATGTGGTTGTAAGCCAAAACTAGTAAACAAATGACCCACATAAGTAATTTTTCTCAGCTTGAATTTACATTTCTGAGGATTCAGTTTAAGATTGACTTCACGTGCTCAGTCTAGAACTTTCTTGAGGTTTCTATCATGTTCGTCCTCACCATTGCCCCTTACAATAATGTTGTCTTCTATGATATTACATGGATAACCTGAAAAAATGTGTTCCATCGCATGCTGAAATACTTCGGTGGCAGAAATTATCCCAAACGGCATTCTCGGGAATCTGTATCAACTAAGTGGTGTACTGAAAGTTGTTAATGAAGATTTGTGATCCAGCTAACTTTGGCAAAATTAACTTTTTGCATCTAAGACTGAAAAAATACTGGCATTTACTACTACTACTGTGCACATTGGATGATGAGGATGTTTAAGCGCTTTGTTTATATGTCTGGGATCAGTACATATTCGAATATCATCTGAGCTTTTCTTAAGAGCTGTGACCATGGAGGATACCCATTCAGTTGGTTCTTTTACTGGAGTAATCACACCTAAATTCACCATTTTGTCTAGTGCTGTTTTCACTTTGCTGTGCATTGCTACCAGAACCTTCCTGGCTGCTCTGACAATTGGGTTTACTTCATGGAGTATGGACTTGTAGTTTGCCAAGCTCGTCTTTGAAAATATCAGCATATTCACGACAAATATTGTATGTAAAACTATTGTGGTTAGTCAGACTTACATGGTGGATCTCTTCATTAAGTGAAATCAGTCCCATTCTCAAACTGTCTCAGAGGCCTAACATTGACTGCACGTGTCTTTTCACTATGTAAAACTGCAAGTCATAGCTGATGTCCATCTGTTCATATGCTGCAGTATTCATAACGTGAGGGAATCTACCTCAGGCAGACTCGAACTTCTGGCCAGTATACCAAAGTCTAAAAGACACTGCAAGGTAGTGCGACGGCGCACATCACTTTGTGTACGTCGGCCATAAACAGACGTCTGGTATAAAGCGGACATCAGCATGTACCTAACTCAGAACTTTTCTGCCACCTGTCCAACTCCCAGCTCCACTCGTCGTTTGCCAGAGAACTCGCTTTGTGCTTCAGATAAGTACCCCATGGGGGGGGGGGGGGGTTCTTTTCCTTTTAGCTACTTTTTTTTTTCTTGTGAGTACATGTCAGCTAGGAAGGGCAAGTGTCAGTGTGGAAGGCAGATTCCACATAAAGACTCCCATGAGCTTTGCTTATTTTGCTTAGGCCCAGACCACGATCACGTCCGATGTCTGTAAGACCATTGTTCCTAAAACCCTCTGTAGTCACCTAGTGTCCCTTGGGTTATATTAGGAGCATCAGCACCTTAAGCGCTTAGCTCAAGACATGAATCCGACATCAGGCCCTTCAAAAGATCCACAACTCAAGAAGGCCAATAAGCGTCGGCTTGACCCTACAACTGCTCCCTCCACTCAGGACATCCCTCCTGAGGCTGATGAAGGCCCAGAGGCCTCTTCAGAATCTGCAGAGCCGCCTTCAGGTGCCTCGGTGGAAGCAGTCAAGTAATGTGTAGGCACGTCCCAGAGGGATTCGCAGGCGTCCAACTCAGCCACTGGGTGGGGGGACCACGGCTGGTTATCTCTGAAGGCCCACACAGCGTAATGCATGCAGGTTTTGGTTCATGAGGATGTTCTTACAGACATCGTAGAATGTCACCCGATGTCAGGCCCTTCTTCCTTTCATTGCCTGGCTCCTGAGGCTCCAAAGAAGAAAAAATTAACCTATTTCTCTGACTCCTTAGGGCCAGGCTTCTGATCAAACTGCTGACTGGGTAGGCCTTTACCCAAGGCCGATTTAATGCTTTCATGGCCCTCCTCCAGACGTCAACCCATTCTCTTCTGGCACAGGCTCTTTCTCCTTCTACCCCTTTGAAGAGGCCTGCAGAGGATATCTCTTCTGAAGAGGAAGAGTCATCAGAGGATGAATCTCTTGCTGCTCCTGTAGGTTATGCCTCCCCAAAGGAGGAATCTAATAGTACGGATTCCCCTGGGGAGGATATTTCCTTTGGGGAGACCATTATGAAGATGAAGGAATTCTTTAACTGGGATTGCTGTCAAGTTTATGAAATTCAAAAGGAGTTACTATTACCTCCTACAGATGGAATCTCCTAATCCTTCAGCCATCCCTCCAGTTTTGCCAACCTTCTTGGATTCCTTCACTGCAGCTTCCAAGTGTCCAGATTCCCAGCCTCCAGCCCTCAAGTGCCATGACAGATTTTACAAGGTGCCTGAGGATGCCAAGTTCCTATTTAAGGCACCTTCGGCTGACACAGGTACTATTTCAGTGGCAGCAGATAAAGCTTCCAAACTTTTACCATCCACCACCCTGCTCCACTCTGATAAGGAAAGCAAGGTTATGGAGAGGCTGGGGAAAAAAGTGTATACGTTTGCAAACCTGGCCTTCAGAGCAATGCATTGTCAGACTCACATGGCCAGATATTCCCTGGCTGTTTTGGCAGGTGCAGTGAAACTCCTGCCAGAGCTTCCAGACTCTCCCAGCAAAGCTAAGCTTTCCAGTATTCTTAAATCCTGCTCCCAGGTTACTAGGCACTCCATCAAATGCAGTTATGATGCAGTGGTGGCTTCAGCTAGGGCTGCAGCTATGGGGTCTGTCCTGAGAAGGTATTCATGACTTAGATTACAGCCCTTACCAGATGACATCAAAGCTAAGCTGATGGATGCCCCTCTGGGCAACAAGGCTTTATTTGGCACTGCAGCTGCTGAGCTTTTTAAAACTCTTCAGGAAAAGGGGAAGGAAATCCATGATTTAAAACATATTTGTCTCTCTTGTCCCCCACTTCCAGAGAAACTACCCAGCCAGAACCACCTTTGTTAGGAAGGCAACTAAATATCTCCCACATAAAGTTAGGAGACAGGCTTCTTCTAAGTCTGCTTGCTCCACACCCTCTCAGAAATGGCTATTTCAGGCCAAACCTGGTAGCCTGTGACTACCAGGTCCCAGATCCATCTACCCCCCCCCCCCTTTCTCTTTCCCTCTCATCTTGGAAACCGATAACCCAGGACTCTTGGGTCCTTTCTGTCATCGACCAAGGTTACTTCATGGTATGGGAAACCCATCCTACCTTCAAGGGAATCCCACGATCCCCACAGGACGAAATGGAATTCTTCCCACTAGTCCTCTCCTCTCATCTTTCTCAGGGCACTATCCAGGAAGTGCCTCCCAATCAAAAGGGGAAAGGATTTTTACACCAGGATGTTTCTGGTCCCAAGAAAGGATTGCCCTTGATGACCCATTTTAGACCTGTCTCATCTAAATACCTTTCTGAAAGTTCCCACCTTTCGCATGCTGACCCTTCTTACTCTACTCCTTCCGATTCTTCCCCAGGCCTTCATGGTGTCTCTGAACATAAAGGATGCCTACCTTCACATTCACATTCGCCAGTGGTTCAGGTGATCCTTTTGCTTTTCTGTGGCTTCCCCTCATTTTCAGTTTTGTGCCTTGCCCTTTGGTCTATGTACGGCACCAAGGGTATTCACAAAATGTTTAGCCCCTGTTACAGCCCACTGCAGACTGCAGGGCATACAGATATTTTCATATTTGGACGACCTGCTCCTCCAGGCCCCATCACCAGAAATACTCCTGGAAATCTTTCCTACACTATGTCCCTTCTGAGAGGGTGGGTTTACCATCAACCTCCAAAAGTCTTCCCTGACTCCCACCCAGAATCATGTCTTCCTGGAGTGCAGGATCCTGACAAGTGCAATGATAGATTGCTTACTCCCAGAAAAGATCATGCCCCTCGCCTCATATTTCTAGGACCCAATACCACTTCAATCCTTGACCCTAGGGAGTTCCTGCGCCTACTGGGGTTCATGGCCTCAACTGTTCCAATGCTTCCCTTTGCCATGCAGTGAGGAAATTTCAGTGGTTCCTGAGAACAGTTTGGAACCAACACTCTCAACCGCTGGAATTTGTTGTCCCTTCTTACCCTGTTTGGCCAGGGAGTTAGAGTGGTGGATTTTCCAGGTAACTAGAAATCCAGGCCTACCCTTTCAACCACTACCACCCACCCAGAATCTGTACATGAATGCGTCACACACACAGGATGGGGTGCAACTCGAGGAAACTGGAAGGTCAGAGATGTGTGGTCCCCTCCGCAGGCAAAAGGACGTATCAACATAAAAGAAATGAGGGCTTTGATCTTGGCCCTCAAAATCAAGTCCAGAATTTCACCAGGGATCCTGAGGTGGTTCACAGTACCACAGTCATCTGGTACATCAACAAGCGGGGGGGGGGGGGGCAGGTCTTATGTCCTCTGCAGACCGGCTTTGTATGCCTGGGAGATAACCCAGGCAGAGTCAGCTATCACTCCAGGCTGTTTACCTTCCCTCAACTCAGAATGTGATGGCAGACTCAACTCAGAATGTGATGGCAGACTCTCTAAGCAGGTCCATGAACTCAGTCCCTTGAGCGGATGTTGAACAGGGATGTGTTTCTGGACCTTGTCTATCAATGGGGTATCCCTCACCTAGATCTTTTTGCCACCCCCCCCCCCCATGAACAGACAGAGTCCCAAGTATTGTGCCAGGATTCCGCATCCTGTGGCATGGAAGGTGGATGCTTTGTCCTTTCCATGGAAGGGTATGTTTGTATGCATTCTCCCCTTCCCACTCATTCAGAAGGTTCTACAGAAAATTCAGTGAGGATGACCAAAAATCTTGCTGGTTACGCCCTTTCAGCCAAAACAGCATTAGTTCCACCTCCTCCTACATTTAGCCAAGGGCATTCACCACAATTTGCCTGTAAGGATGGACTTACACAAGACAAGGGAACTCTGGTACAGCCACAAATGTTGACCCTAAACTTGACTCTGGGTGATAGGGCTTTGATTCCCTTTAGACACCTTTACACCAAGGACATGCTACAAGTTCTGCAGGATGCCCACTACTAGGAACTCCTATGTCTGCAAATAGAAAAGGGTTTCTTTATGGTGTCTTAAAACATTTGCAACCACTGTCTGTAGAGGTGCCATTGGTTTTGGATTACTTGTGTGAATTAAGAAGCGTGGCCTGTCCTACTCCTTAGTCAAGGCACATTTGTCTGTCATTCGTTGGCTTCTATGTTGGAAGTCATACTGTTCCTACAAAGTGCCCTTCACATTAGACCGCCAAGGAAACCAGTGCCTCCTCCTTGGGATCTCAATATTGTCCTGGAAAAACTTACCCTAGCCCCCTTTGAACCAGTAAGGTCAGAAAGGTCCCCCTGCAGCACTGTACATGGAAAAACAGTTCTGTTAGTGGCTTTTACCTCTGCCAGACGTTTTTCTGAGCTACATGCCCTCGTGGCCTCTTCTCCCTTCACTGTCTTTCATTGGGACAGGGTGTCCTTAAGGACTAACCCCTCTTTCATGCCCAAGGTGGCAAATGAGTTATCCCTGAATCAGGCTATCAATCTCAACGTATTACCCTTCAACAATATGCAGGGGAGCAAGCCCCCCTGTGCCCCCCCATACCCCCTGCTACTTAAATATATCAACTCCGAGGTTGCACTTCACTACACTAAGTGCAATCTCGGAGTTGATATATTTGAGTAGCAGGGGGTGTGGGGGTGCAGAGGGGGGCTTGCTCCCTGGTTATACTTGGAAAAGAGTAATATAGTTTCTGGTTTATTTGTTTATGTATGTACTTGTGCTGGCATATAGTAAGTGCTGGTATCCTCTGTGTTTTCAGTATTTTGAACTTTCAAGATTTTGTCTCAGGATTTTGGTCTTCAGTATTTTGGGCTTTCAGAATTCTGTAGCACTTATATATATATATATATATATATATATATATATATATATATATATATATATATATATATATATATATATATATATATATATATATATCCTCTTAGAGTGTTTAAATTGTATACTCTGAATGTGTGGTATTAGTATTCCAGTAGTATAAAAAAAATAGTTGTGTCTTGTTGCCCACTTTGTGATAATGTCTAAGGACCAGAAGGAAACAAAGCCATCCGGCTTTAAGAAATGCTCCCAGGAAATGTCCATAACCGATGGACAATAGTATATGCGTATACTGATGTTCTTCGTGTTTCACTGTTGCAGTCATCACATTTGGATTATCCCTGCCAGGTAGCCCTCAGTCGGCCAGAAAACCAGAAGCTTAGTATTCCTGCGTCAGATGCCGTCGCTCCAGGACTGACGTCGGGTCATCAGTAGTAAAAAAAATAAGGCAGCTGACGCCATTACATTAGTCTTTTTTGCTGAGGAGCCCAAAGCAGAAACAGTTCGCACGAGTGCCGGTCGGCCGCTACCTGAGTTTTCGTTTTCCAAATTGAAGTTGAAGTCTTCTAAAGATGTACTACCATATATGTTATATAATGTGCAAATGTTTTAATTTTCTTTATGTATGTACTAACACGGAGCTTTACTCCCCGAGCCTCCACTGAAAATGGGTCAGTGGCCCAGTGGACTTTCCTGGTCAACAAATGTCAATAAATAAAAAAAAAAAAAATAATTCTTACTGCGTCACTTGCTTAGGCTCAGACCATGACATCAACCGCTGTCGCTTTTGAGTTTTGTTCAACGCCTGAACTATACGTCGTCAGGCCCTTATTGTAGCTAGATATTTTCGCTCTCAGTCCTCGAATTCCGATATGGCTTTGGTAAGCCATCTGACAGCAGATCTTCTGAAAAAACGTAAGGATAAAGACAGACACAGACTGCACAGGTCCAAACCTACCAACGACGCTTCCGTTAAGCTAATCATCAGATGTTCATGTTTCACTGTTGTAGTCATCACACTTGGGTTTATCTACCTGCAGTGAGGTGCTTTCCCAGCCCCTGATACCCACTTCTACAGATTTTCAGGCCTCTACTGAGACCCAGTCAGAGTCCGGTATGCCGCAAGATGCTTCTTCGACTATGGAACCTGCGGATGTCTCTACCTTGGATTGGTCCGGAGCCAGTGTGCAGGCACCGACTTCTGAGGGTGTATTCAGACCTTCCGATGTTCATATTAAATCAGCTACTTCGTTTCTGACTAAAACTGCCGAATTTCTCAGGCCCAGAGTTCGCACTACGCCTAGGAAACCGACGACCAAAGCGCATTCTCAAGCTCCCATGCCACAGAAACAAATGCTTAGAATGGCTGAAGACCTTATTACTTTAATTAGAGGAAGCCAGCCTTCCCCCTCTAAAAGACAAAGAATTGATTTTCCTTCTGATTCTACAGACCATGAGTCCGATTACTCTGACCCATCTGATTACCATGACTTACCTTTATCTACCTGTGAGGATTCAGATGCAGAGAATTCCATTCCCTCTGCCTCCCCCCCAGAGGACTTTTCTTTTGGTGTAACCTTGTATACCCTAAGAGAGCATTTCCGCTGAGAATGCCAGGATTACCCACAGTCCAAAAAGAGACTCAGGGAATTTTTAGATTTGCCCCAGCACAGGCCTCTAGCTATACCCCCTGTCCTGGATATTGTAGATGATGTCTTCATGGAATCCAGTCTTACCCCTGATACTTTACCACCACCGCCTAGAAAGCCTAACGGGTACTACAGAGTACCTGACTCTCAAAAATTTCTCTTTAAAAACCCCACTGCGGATCCAGACACCATTTCCTAGGGACCTAAAGGTATTAAGGCTACTACAGCCAAAAACCCTACCCCTTCGGACAGGGATTCTAGGGCTTTACACAGATGGGGTAAGAAGGTGTATACCTCTGCAACTCTTGCCATCAGGGCTTTAAATTGCCAGTTTCACATAATGAAGTGCCAGCAACACATTATGGAACGAATTAAACAAAAAATGTTGTTGATTCCTGATTGTGCAGAAAATAAAGATTTACAAGAGTTAATGCATTCTGCAAACCAAGTTGGTAAACATACTTTGCAGTGTGGTTTTTATGCCTCAGAAGCATCTTGCAGGGCTGTTGTCACTAGGTCTGTTCTGAGAAGACATGCTTGGCTGAAGGAACAAATCTTGCCAGACAATGTCAAAGCAGAATTACTAGATGCTCCATGAAACCAAGAATGTTTGTTTGGCACAAAAGCAGTAGTAGTTCTTAGAAAGATGGAGAAAAGCTAAATCTATGCAAACCATTAAAGATTTCTTACAGGTATAGCCACCTAGCTTCAGTAGGCATTGGCCTTCAAAAAACTGGTCCTTTCCAGTCCCTCCCAGACCTTCTCAGTCCAAACCCAGGGGCAGCAGACCACAAAGACCAGAGTATCAGGGTATGCACATATATAAACAATTTAGTGCTCCCACCTCAAAAACAGGAAATGGTAAGCCACCCCCTTATGGAAAAAGTTCACAATGACTTGCCCTTCATCCTTCCCAGCCATGCCCAAGTACTTGCACCTCCAGGAGGAAAACTCACCCTGCATGCAAAAAACTGGGAGTATATTACCCAGGACCAAATGGTCTTAAACATTGTATCCCAGGGATACAGATTCTACTTCCACTCACTGCCAACCCCAAGCGAATTGCCAGACCTTCCTCCAAACTAGTGGGCAGAGGCACAAAAGCAAGTACTTTCTCTTCTCAGTATCAAGGCTATTCAAAGGGGACAGGGTTTTTACTCCAGACTGTTCCTGGTGCCCAGAAAAGAGAACTCCTGGTGCCCTATCCTGGATCTGTCAGTTCTCAACACCTTCCTGGTGGTACCAAATTTCAAAAAGCTTACACTCCAGCAGCTGTTTCCTATGCTAGCCAAGGACTCCTGGCTGGTCACCCTAGACTTAAGAGAAGCTTATCTGCACATCCCCATAAGGGAATCTTGCAAGAAATACCTACGGTTCAGGGCAGGCTGTATGCACTATCAGATTTCTGCACTTCCATTTGGCTTATCTACTGCGCCCAAGGTATTCACAAAGTCCCTGGCTCCAGCCATTGCATACTGCAGGCAGAGAAATATTCAAATTTACCCATACTTGGAAGATTGCCTGATTCAGGCAGACAGTCAGGAATTGCTACTTCAGCACCTGATGTTTGTAAAGAGGCTCCTAACTTCTCTGGGGTATACCATCAACGAAAATAAATCACAGCTGGTACCCAAGCAAGCTTGGACACAACTTCTCAGATAGCATTCCTCACTCCAGAAAAGCAGGTTTATTTGACAAATTACTTCACACTACTGGCCACTCAAACCCAGCTATCTGCAAGAAAAATATTGCAAGCCCTAGAGTTCATGGCCTTATGCATTCTCCTAATTCCATATGCAAGACTGCATATGAGGAAACTTCAGTGGTACTTAAAAAGTCTCTGGTGTCAACTTTCTCAGGACCTGAAAACAGTGATTCCTATCATTCCTTGCCTAAGAACAGAGTTCCTTTGGTAGGCAGAGGCTTGCAACCACAACAAGGGACTCCCTTTCACTCAACCCTCCACCGCCCAAACCCCGACAACAGACGCATCAAACTATGCATGGGGGGCTCACATGGCAGGCAAATGGAGCCCAGGACAAATTCACCTGCGTGTCAATCAAAAAGAAAGTTTAGCTGTACAGAATGCACTAACAGCCTTCAAATACCTTATCCTTCCAGAACAACTCCTGATAAAGAGACAGCACCACAGTTATGTGGTACATAAGCAGGGGAGAACTCATTCTTACCCACTCTGCAGGTTAGCCATGGCTCTGTGGAACACAGCCTTGAGCCATCAAGTGCACCTGCAAGCTCAATTCCTGCCAGGCAAACAAAATTCACTGGCAGACTACTTAAGCAGAAATCTACTGGACCCACACGAGTGGAAACTGGAACCCAACTCATTCAAACTTCTAACCCACAGGTGGGGGACACCAGAGGTGGACCTCTTTGCTTCCCCCCAAAACCATCAATTGAGCAAAGTTTGCACCAGAATTCCCCACAGCCAAGCATGGAAAGTGGATGCCCTACCTTTACATGGGATAACCTCTCAATCTATGCCCCCCCCCTGCCCCTCCTCCCAAAAGTGCTACTCAAGATCAAACAGGACAGGCCAAGGACAGTCCTTATTGCACCAGACTGGCCACGCCAGCACTGGTACGCACTCCTATGCAGTCTGACAGCAGTGGCACCCTGGCATCTACATCAGACCCCCCCTCTTTGCTGTCCTAGCACATGGGACAGATTTTGCATCCTCAGCTGCATACCCTGAACCTGGCAGCCTGGCTTATTATCTGAATACATCACCAGCAACCCTCAGCAAACAGGTGCTGGATGCTCATCCTTGAGGCCTAGTACTAGGAAATCCTATTCAGAAAAGTGGAAAAGATACTGTTCTTAGAGCCAGTCTCAGGGAAAGGACACAGCCGTGCCCACCTTACCTCAAAACCTAGATTATCTAGCAGAGCTGCTCCACAAAGGCCTATCCTTCTCATCGAGTAAGATTCATGCCTCTGCCATCTCAGCTCACTACAACACTTAGCCACCCCTCTTCTCTTACCCTCTGATCAAACAGTTCCTGAGAGGAGCTAACAATCTGAGACCCCCAAGGAGAGCTCCCACTCCTGCCTGAGACCTTAATTTTGTACTAGAGAAGCTCACACTTCCCCCTTTTGAGCCTGCTGCTACAGCAGAGTTAAAATTCCTCTCTTGGAAAACAGCCTTACTTCTAGCCATCACTTCAGCAAGAAGAGTGTCTGAGTTACAGGCCCTTATGGCGGTGGAACCCTTCATTATCTTCCATGTGGACAGGATTTCCCTCGGGACTAACCTATCATTTATGCCCAAGGTGGTATCTGGTGTGGCTTTAAACCAATCCATCCATTTACCAACCTTTTTTTCCTAATCCTCAGAATAAAGGGGAAAGGATCCTGTACAGCTTGGATGTGCACAGCCAGCTCAGGTTCTACCTTGACAGGGCTAAACCTTTCAGAAAATCTGACCAGTTGCTAGTCAGCTTTGCTACAGGGGCAGAGGGCAAGGCCATTTCAAAGCAATCCATTTCTGCTACAAACACGATGCAAAACCATAACTTATTCCACTAGGGTTACCTCAACCTCTACAGCATTTCTCAGGGGAGTCCCTACTAGGGACATCCTGGAAGCTGCAACCTGGAGTTCTGTACACACCTTCACCAAGCATTACCACTTACCTATGTTTTCTAAATCCAGAGCTGGATTTGCCACAGCAGTCTTACAGGGCCTGCTAGCCAACCTTAATACTTCTTGACTGCCTCCACTCTTCCTCAGCTTTGGGAATCAATCCAAGTGTGATGACTGCAACAGTGAAACATGAAGAACATAGTACAGTTGTGTACACTTATCATAAATGTAGATGTTTGAGTGTATTTACTGTTGCAGTCCTGGTTACCCTCCCTCCAGCCCCCTGACTTTTCTATACTTTCTACCTATCCTCTTTTTTGGCCATATCTTATGGCAATGCTATTTACTTTTTACTAGAGGTGTTCCCCATCATGTAATTGCTTCCTATTTGGGGGGCTCCTGACATCTTGGGTAAGAAAAACTGATGTAATGGCATCGGCTGCATGTTTTATACCCCTGATGACCTGACGTCTTGAAAGAGGTGTCAGCATCCGACGCAGAAATCCTAAGACTCTGCTATTCGGGCCGACTGAGGGCTGTCTGCAGGCAGATAACCCAAGTGTGATGACTGCAATAGTGAATACACTCTAACGTCTACATTTATGGTAAGTGTACACAACTGTACTTTCTCCGGTCGTCAGTGAGGCACTTTCGCAGCCCCTGATGCCCGCTTTTGTAGATTCACAGGCTGCTACCGAGATGCTTTCGGAGTCTGGTATACCGCGAGACTCTTCATCGACTAAGGATCCTGAGAAGGTCTCTACCTTGGATGGGTCCAGAGCCGCTGAGCAGGCACCGGCTTCTGAGGAAGCACTTCGCACTACCGATTCTCGACACAGACCGATGGCTTCTTTCGGGTCTACCATTTTTTCGAAAACTACTGAGTTTCTGAGGCCCATGGTATGAACCACACCCAAGAAACCAACAACCCAATCTCCGGCACCTGCTTTCTTGCCTCAGTCTCAAATGCTTAAAATGGCAGAAGACCTTATAATGCTGATCAGGAGAAGCCAAGCTACCCCTTCCAAAAGAAAAAGAGGTTTGTCCCAAGTAGTTTTATCTGAACAGGAGTCCGATGACTCTGAGGCATCTGAATATGAAGACATGCAAAACCCTCTCTGCTTATGAGGATTCTTTTGCAGAGGAATCCATTCCTTTAGCCTCTCCACCCGAGGACTTTTCCTTTGGGGAAACCCTACATACTTTAAGGGAGCATTTCCAATGGGAATGTCAGGACTACTCACAGTGCAAAAAGAGACTCGGGGGATTCTTAGATCTTCCACAGCACAGACCCCTGGCCATTCCTCCTGTTCTGGTTGTTGTAGATGATGTTTTCATGGAATGTAGTTTGACTCCTGACACCCTTCCTCCTGCTCCCAGGAAACCTGACGGGTATTATAGAGTCCCTGACTCTCACAAATTTCTTTTCAAAAATGCTACTGCTGACCCTGAGGTTATTTCTCAAGGGCCTAAAGGAATTAAAGCAACTTCTGCTAAAAATTCCACCCCCTCAGATAGGGATTCCCGAGCATTAGACAGATGGGGTAAAAAAGTATACATCTCTCCTACTCTTGCTATTAGAGTACTAAATTGTCAGTTCCATATGCTAAACTTTCAGCAACATACCATGGAACTCCTCAAACAAAAGATATCTTTTCCTGCTTGTGCAGAAAACAGTTACAAGAGTTAATGCATTCTGCAAGTCAAGTAACTAAGCACACCTTACAATGTGGTTTTGACGTCCTAGAAGCATCTTGCAGGGCAGCGGTCCATGGTTCTGTCCTTAGAAGGCATGCTTGGCTTAAGGAGCAGCCCTGGCAAGACCATGTCAAATGCAAATTATTGGACTCACCCTTGCACAAAGCCAACTTATTTGGCACTAAGGCAGAGGAGGTCTCAAAAAAGATGGAAGAAAAAGCTAAATCTATGCAGACAGTTAAGGACTTCCTCTAGGTCCAGTCACCCAGGTTCAGTAGGCATTGCTTCTCCAAACACTGGTCCTTTCCTGCCCCCACCAGGTCATCTCAGCCCAGACCCTGGGGAAGCAAGCCCCCGGGAATGCAGAGATCCAAGCAATGGAGTTCCTCCTCTTCAAAACCAGGGAGTGCTAATCCCCCCCCCCCCTCATGGTAAGAACTCACAATGACTCTCCACTTCCACCCCCTCCCTCTGCCCACCTGCACTTGCCCCTAGGAGGAAAATTCTCCTTCCACGCAAGCACCTGGGCCATCATTACCAATGACCGCTGGGTCCTCAACATAGTGTCCCAGGGATACAGATTTTATTTCCACACACTACCACCCCAAAAGGGTTCCCAGATCTTCCCCCAAACCAGTGGGAAGAGGCCAAAAAGTGAGTCCTTTCCCTGCTTTCTATGAGGGCAGTAGAGCACATTCCTGCAGAACAGATAGGCCAAGGTTTCTACTCCAGACTCTTCCTGATACCCAGAAAAGAGGGCACCTGGCGCCCCATCCTCGATCTTTCCATTCTAAACACCTTTCTGGTAATACCAAAATTCAAAATGCTCACCCTCCAGCAAACTACTACCTAGGCTCTCCAAGGATGCTTGGTTAGCCACCCTAGACCTAAATGAGGCCTACCTACACATCCCAATCAGGGAATCATGCAGAAAATATCTACATTTCGGGGCAGGATCGGACTGCTCATTCAGTTCTCTGCACTTCCCTTTGGCTTATCCGCTGCTCCCAGAGTTTTCACAAAATGTCTGGCTCCCGCCATTGCTTTTTGCAGGCAAAGAAATATTCAAATTTACCCATACCTAGACGACTGCCTAATTCAGGCAGACAGTCGGGAAAAGATGCTCAAGCACCTGGCCTTTGTAAAGGACCTACTGACCTCCCTAACGTATACTATCAATGAAAAGAAATCCAAACTAGTACCCACCCAAAAAATTATATTCCTGGGAGCAAGCCTGGACACAGCAGAAAAGCAAACCTACCTGACAACCTGTTTCAGCTAGCCACCAGACCCCAGTTATCTGCAAGGAAAATCCTGCAAGCTCTGGGGTTCATGGCTTCTTGCATTCTACTCATTCCATATGCCAGATTGCATATGAGGAAACTACACTGTTAGTCCCATTGTTTCTCTGCAGGTATGGCAACTGCAAGGTCACAAATTTCTCATTGCAAAGTCAAAATCCGACCAGCAGACAGTGGCAGCAACCTATTATTTATTAATGTATACACATACAAAATGTATTAATCAAGAACAAGCTAAACAGACCGGTTTCGGCTAGTATACTACATAGCCTTCATCAGTGTAATGAAATGCAATAAGCTCATCCATTAAATACTCTGGGTTATGCCATTATGTGACTAATTAAAGATGCTCATTTAATCCAGGTGCAACTAGACCACCTAGTTTAATTATACATTTCTTTTCTTTTGTATTTAATAATTCATGCCAGTCTGATTTATTAGATTTGATGCCTAGGATACGATCAATTATGATTAAATTAAATGAATCATTTTTATGTAACATGGTGTGTTTATGTAGGGCATTAGTATTTCTTTGATGTTTAATATCACTAAAATGTTCTAATATTCTATATTTTACTGGTCTTGAATTCTGACCTATATAGAAAGCAGAGCATTTACAGACAGCAAGGTATATGACCCAATTTGAGTTACCATTTGCAAAAAAGGGAATGTCATATACCTGACTTGTATTCTTACTGCTGAAACTTTTCATTTTCAGTATTTTGGGATAATATGTACAATGGGCACAGGGGAAACAACCAATAGCAATCTGTCCTTCAAGTGTACATTGTAAACCTTCTTTTTTCTTATAGGACCCATGCTTGTAATGATTAAAGTAAGAAGCCAAGTTTTTTTCCTTTCCTAAAGAAGAATTGGCATCTATTCCCTATTAATCCAGAAAGTTTACTTTCCGCAAGCAGGAAATTCCAGTTTCACTGGACACTGTCCATTAGTGCCCCAGAGTTCCTTCCAAAGGTCGTAATAAACCATAAGGTGCATTCTTGTCTATCTTCCTGGCTTTTATATTGAAGAAGATTTTCTCTGTCTATATTTTCTACCTTATTTTTAGCTTGATGAGCATAGCCTGCTTTGTAACCCCTTTTCTTTAAACCTAAGGGTAAGGTCATCTCTGAAATGCTTGTGTGTGTCATTATCCAAGCACATAAGGTTAATCCTCATGTATTGTGACTTGTGGAGGATGATAGCTGGTGGCATGGAGAAGGGAATTATATTCTGGGAATATAATTCTGGGCATTGTGACAGGACAACAGATAGCGAGATTGCAGCCATTACTAAATTGTGTGAGAGCATTAAAGGATATGAGGGACAGTCTGTATATACCTCTAGTCTTAAAAAACTTGTCTAGATCTAATGACACTGGAAACACAATTGAAGGAGAGAGAGAAAAAGAAATATCTTAGGGATTTGGAAGATTATGATAGGGGGGACCCCTTCACTAGGGATAAGGACAAACATGTCCGATTTCTACAATCATATAGAAACACACCCAAAAGAAAATGTCCAAGATCAGTACTCAAGAAAACCCTTATTTCTAGCACAGATACCACAGGGGAAGATTCTTCCTCTGGATTTGAAGTAGATACATCGGCATCCACAGGCTCCCCAGCACAGAAGAGAAGAAATTCCAGTACCCCTTTAGAATTAAACCAAAAAGTAGGAGGGGGGCAGAAAACAGGAAATGTGGACAATATGGAGGGGTTACTTCAAATGTATGTACGGAAACAGTAAATGAAAATGTGCTGAATATATCATCCCACCCCCTCTCCTCCTTGGAGGAGGATATTCTCAATAAAGGATTGTCATTAATATCTGGCTGTTTTGTGTCTGAGGAAAGCTTTGCTAAAGATGTGATTGCTTTTTGTAGCAACCTTAACTTGAAATTATTTTTTCAGGGTAGAGAATCTATGGGTGTAAATGAAGAATTTAGATATCATAAATCTACCTTTACCCCCCTCCAATGAATCATAATGCGTTTATGTTCCAAAATTCCACCTGCATTTCTGTTCTAGGGAAAGCCAGGTTAGGACTAGTAATGTTTCCAAGACTGAGATGACTGCAATTTCCAGATTAGCAAATAATCATGAACTAGTCATTCTAAGGGCAGACAAAGGAGGGGTGGTGGTGGTACAACACTGAATGCAATATGATCAGGAAGCTAATAAACAACTTGCAGATGGGAGATATTGTGTACATTTTACATATAATCCCACCCACATTACAAAAAGCAGATTGATGATTTCTTACCTCTAGCAGTGGAAGAGGGTATTATTACAGATACTACCAGGAAACACATGATGATATCAGACCCTAACAATCAATATATATATTTTCTGCCGAAAATTCGTAAAAATCTTCGTAACCCTCCTGGAAGACCTATAGTATCTGGGAAGGGCTCCCTAACAGAACATTTGTCTCAATATCTTACGAAGTATCTAAAACCACTTCTTAAATGGGTAAGGGCCCGCCTTAGGGATACTACAGAATTTCTTCAGGTCATCTCTGAAATGCAATTGGAGGCAGGTTGGTTACTCTGTACCTTAGATGTTAAAGCCCTGTATACCAACATTCCACACTGGGCTGGTATTGAAGCATTAGAATATTGGTTATATAAATCAGAGTTATACCAACCTGACTTCAGTACACTTCTCATCTGTCTTACCAAGCATGTACTCACTAAAAATGTCGTCTTCTGTCAAGACAAATGCTATTTACAGATTCAAGGTACAGCAATTACGGCATTCTTTGCCCCCATATATGCTGACCTATTTATGGCATATATAGAGGAGCAAATTATATATGACAGCTCTCACAATCTGTACATGGATGAAATAGACATTTGGAAAAGATATTTGGATGATTGCTGGATGGTATGGAGATCGGATGTGGAACATCTTTATGAATTTGTTAGTTATTTGAATGAAAACAAATGGGGGATTGAGTTTACAGTAAACCAAGATAAGGAACGGATAACCGTTTTGGATGTAATGGTCATCAAAGCTCCTGATAACACCTTGATTACTGAGGTTTACCGCAAATTCCCAGAATATAATTCCCTTCTCCATGCCACCACCTATCATCCTCCACATATCCGCAAAAATATACCAACATTGCAATACATAAGGATTAAACGTATATGCTCTGATAATGACACACAAGTATTTCAGAGATGACCTTACCCTTAGGTTTAAAGAAAGGGGTTTCGAAGCAGGCTATGTTCATCAAGCTAAAAAATAAGGTAGAAAATATAAAAAGAGAAAGTCTTCTTCAATATAAAAGCCAGGAAGATAGACAAGAATGCACCTTACTTTTTTTACAACCTTTGGAAGGAACACTGGGGCACTAATGGACAGTGTCCAGCAAAACTGGAATTTCCTGCTTGCAGAAAGTAAGCTTTCTGGGTTAGTAGGGAATAGATGCCAAGTCTCCTTTAGGAAAGGCAAAAACTTGGCTTCTTACTTTAATCACTACAAGCAAGGGTCCTATAAGAAAAAATAAAGTTTACAATGTACACTAGGACGACAGATTGCTACTGGTTGTTTCCAATGTGGCCATTGTACATATTGTCCCAAAATATTGAAAATGAAAAGTTTCAGCAGTAAGAATACAAGTCAGGTATATGACATTCCCTTTTTTGCAAATTGTAACTCAGATTGGGTTATATATCTTGCTGTCTGTAAATGCTCTGCTTTCTATATAGATCAGACTTCAAGACCAGTAAAATATAGAATAACAGAACATTTTAGTGATATTAAACATCAAAGAAATACTAATGCCCTTTATAAACACACCATGTTACATAAAAATGCTTCATTTAATTTAATCATAATTGATCGTATCCTAGGCATCAAATCTAATAAATCAGGCTGGCATGAATTATTAAATACAAAAGAAAATAAATGGATAGTTTAAACTATGTGGTTATTGCATTTCATTACACTGATGAAGGCTATGTAGTATACTAGCCGAAACTGGTCTGTTTAGCTTGTTCTCGATTAATACATTTTGTATGTGTATGGGTATACATTAATAAGTAATAGGTTGCTGCCACTGTCTGCTGGTCAGATTTTGACTTTGAAACTACAATGGTACCTAAAAAGCCTTTGGTGTCAACACCTTCAAGACCTGGGAACTCTTATACCAATGATCCCTTGTTTAAGGAAAGATTTTCTTTGGTGGGCAGCAGCATGCTACCACAACAAGGGACTACCCTTCTCACAACCCCACGCTGCCCAGACCCTCACCACAGATGCATCAGATTATGCCTGGGGTGCACACCTGGATGGCAGGTGCATATAGGGCCAATGGATCCCACATCAAATACATCTGCACATCAACCAAAAAGAGATGTTAGCTGTCCAGCATGCACTGACAGCTTTCAGACCCTTCCTATTCCCGGGGGCTCTACTGATCAAAACAGAGAACACCACTGTGATGTGGTATATCAACAAGCAGGGAGGGACTCACTCGTACCCTCTGTGCAGGCTTGCCATGACCCTTTGACACACAGCCTCAGCCGTGCAACTACACATGTTAACACAATTACTGTCTAGCTCTCTAAACTGTCTGGCAGACAGCTTAAGCAGAAATCTTCTGGACCCACACAAGTGGCAGCTAGACCAAAGAACCTTCACCCTTATAACTCAGAAATGGGGCACCCCGAAGGTCGACCTCTTTGCTTCCCACTCCAACCATCAGCTCAGCGGTTTCTGCACCAGGGAGCCTCACTGCAAGGCCTGGAAAGTAGATGCTCTATCCTTCCAGTGGGTCAACTTCTCTGTTTATGCATTTCTCCCACTACCGCTCATTACAAGGGTACTTCTCAAAATAAGGGAGGAAAAACCGAGGACAATCCTGATTGCCCCAGACTGGTCACTCCAGCACTGGTACCCACTGCTGCGCAGCCTGTCACCTCTGCCACCATGGCATTTCCCTCAGATCCCAGCACTCCTGACCCAGAGGGAAGGAGAATTCATGCATCCCCAATTGGAGACCCTCAATCTGGCAGCCTGGCTTATTCCCTGACCACTGCACAAGCTGCCAATCTCAGCAAACAGGTTCTAGATGTTATACGTGAGGTCAGACGCCCTAGCACTAGAAAGTCTTATGCTGACAAAAGGAAAAGGTTTTGCACCTGGATCCAGGTTAAGGGAGCCGGGACGGCACAGCTCTCCCTACCTCTCATCCTGGATTACCTTGCTGACCTACTACAACAGGGATCTATCCTTTTCTTCTATTAAAATTCATGCCTCTGCTATCTCTGCTCATTTCAGCACTGAGCAACCTCTTTTCTCACACCCTCTCATCAGACAGTTCCTAAGAGTGGCTAACAACTTGAGGCCACCCAGAAGAGCACCTACCCCAGCTTGGGACCTAAACTTTGTGTTGGAAAAGCTCACCCTGCCCCCCTTTGAACCAGCAGCTTTAGCAGAGTTAGTTTCTCTCATGGAAGATAGCCTAGCTTTTCGCCATCACTTCAGCAAGAAGAGTATCCACGCTACAAGCACTAATGGCTGTAGAGCCCCTCATCATTTTCCATGTTAACATGGTCTCCCTCAGGACTAACCCATCCTTCATGCCAAAAGTGGTGTCCAGTGTGGCTCTCAACCAATCCATTCATTTGCCCATCTTTTTCCCTAACCCACAAAACAAGGGGGAAGGCTACTGCACTCTCTAGATGTGTACAGACAGCTCAGATTCTATCTAGACAGGACTAAGTCATTTAGAAAGACTTATCAATTGTTAGTCAGCTTTGCTGCAGGAGCAGAGTGCAAAGCCATATCCAAACAAACCATTTCCAAATGGATAGCACACTGCATTCATTTCTCCTACAAGCAACATGGGAAACCTCCTCCTAAGGGGATCAAGACTCATTCTACCAGTGCAACCTCCACCTTTGCAGCTTTCCTCAGAGGGGTCCCCACCAGGGGCATCCTGGAGGCTGCAACATGGGACATCAGTTCATACCTTCACCAAGTATTACCACCTGCCTATCGTCTCCAAATCCAGGGCAGGCTTTGCCACCGTAGTCTTGCAGGGCATCCTAGCCAGCCCCCAGTCTTCTTGACTGCCTCCACCCTTTTCTTCAGCTTTGGGAGCCAACCCAAATGTGATGACTGCAGCAGTGAAACATGAAGAACATAGTACAGTTGTGTACACTTACCATAAATGTAGATGTTCGAGTGTATTCACTGTTGCAGTCCTGGTTTCCCTCCCTCCATCCCCCTTGTCTCTGTCTCTCTCTCTCTCTCTGTCTCTCCTTACAAAGAATTTTTGGAATTTACTTTCTAAAGGTGGTGGTCTTCCACCATAACCTAGCTCTCTCTTGGGGGCTCCTGACAGGGTAAGAAAAACTGATGTAATGGTGTCAGCTGCCTTATTTTATACTACTGACGACCCGACGTCAGTCCTGGAGCGACGGCAACCAACGCAGAAATACTAAGCCTCTGGTATTCAGGCCAACTGAGGGCTACCCTGGTAGCGATAACCCAAATGTGATGACTGCAACAGTGAATACACTCTCACATCTACATTTGTGGTAAGTGCACACAACTGTACTTAACGGAGTCATCCATTTGCAAGACTAGGGCTCATCCCTGCTAGACAAGGGCCCAGAGAAGTAAATATTGTGGGAAAAAATTTCCAGGGAATTGTTATGGCTAGGCTTGCATAGGCCTTAGGGCCGATAGCCTAGTACCAACCTATGAACAACCTATGAAGAGTCATGTACTTTCTGCCATTCTTTTAGCTGTAGGGTTTTACTAGAGAGGAAAAACAAAATGATTGTAGGAGGACTTCTAAAGACTCCTCTGTTTTCTGAAACTTTAGAAAGTCAGAGCACCTCCAGTAAGTCCAAGTCCCCATCTGCTAGAGCTGACAAACCTGCCAAGAGATCTTTTTTATCTTCTTCTGGCCACTCGGAACTGTCAGAGAAGATAGCAAAGTCAACTCCATCGGATCCAAAACCTACTGGATCAGACTAATCAACATCCTTGGCACCAGAGAGGTTGGAGCTGAGAGAGACTCTGATTCGGAGCTGGTCACCTGAATTGCTACCGATCTCCCATTTTACAGAGCTCTCACTCACCAACCCTTTCCTCTAGGTCCTCCAGAAGTCTATGGGATGACTGTGTGGATAGGGTGGTGCGTAGACTGCTGAAGACGCTGGCAACATTCCAGTCGGCTCCAGCCCAGTCTGTTTCGGAGCCAGCAAAGACCTTTTCATCCATGTTGGTTTCTCTTCTGAGCTATTCTGGAACCAGTTGTAGTAGATACCTCAGTACTGAGGCCCACAGTGGGGATTTTGGACCTGTTGTCTGCTCAGAAATCCTCGGACCTGTCTGAGATATCTAGGAGCCCGAAGCTCTCAGGTCGGGTCCAGAGGGGATGCTCGGACCAGAGACTCATCAATTCCGAGTTTTCCTCTCAGGGCCTCGGCGCGGGTAAGCTCTGCTCCTGTCAGCTTCGGAGCCGGCCCCCTTGGCTCTGGGGGTGGTCTCTGCTTCCTCAGAACCGGAGGTGTCCTCGTATGGGGGGGGAGGAGCTTTTGAGCTGATGAGGAGTGTTCTGTCTTCCCATACAGCTCTAGACAAAGGTTCTAATATTATTCCCCCTAAAGCACCGGCTTCTGTCTCTGCACCACCCCAGACATAGGACAGTGGAGATTCTGGGCCTCAGGCTGCCCCATCGGGTGAACAGCACTCTTCTGAGACCTCTCCAGAATACCCTTCCGAGGAAGCTCCCCGGAAGAGATTCTGCAAGAGGAAGCACCTGGACTCCCTAGATGAGTCAATTGCATCTGACTCTGACCTCGAGGAGTCAGAAGGGTCCCCACGGTCACCCTCTGAGGATATGTCCTTTGCGGATATCCTAGAAATCCTTAAACAGAGGGGCTGCTGGAACACCATCAACTTTTCTGATGAGGAGTCAATGTACCCAAAGGCCTTTGGATCTCAACCTTCAGCCACCTGGGTGTCTCCGCCTTTCGATGAACTCATTGAACTAGTTAGTCGACAGGCATGGGAGTCGCCAGACACAATGAAACCGGTCCTTCGGAGGCCAAATAAATTTATTACAACTCCAACAGACAAGGAATTTCTCACAAAAGGCATCCCTGTAGATGCTATGGTGGTGGCAGCAGCCACTAAGAAGAAACTTTCCGAAATGTCCTCATCTGTTCATCCACCAAACAAGGAGTCTCAAGTGATGGACAGATATGAAAAACTTATTTTTTTTGTCAGCGACTTTTGCCTTTAGATTGCTGAATTACTTGATGCACTTCACAAGACTTCAAAGAGATCTCCTGAAAGAGTTAGGAGATGCTTTTCAAGGTACATTAGCTGCAGGGGTCTCAGATAAGGTAGCCTGTCAGCTATCCACCTTAAACTTCGTAGTGAACCCTTCCATGAGACTGATCTCTTATGCAGCAGATGGAGTGAGTAGGGCAGCAGGTTCAGGAGTTTCCCTAAGGAGACACTCTTGGATGCGCTTGTGTAACTTTGCAGAACCCTTTAAATCTACCTTTGTCAGTGCCCCTTTTGATGGTTACTCACGTTTTGGACCCAAAGTAAAAAGAGACACTCACTAGATGTGAGCAGGAAGGGATAACTCTCTCTCTGCAGTTGGAGTATGTTTTTCCTTACCTTCTAGACCCTACCCCAAAGGTCAGAAAGGGGGAGAAATGTGGTTCAGAGAATCCCAGGGAATTTTTCAGATGCACAAGGTGAATCTTTCCCCAGGGGCAGAGGGGGACGTAATAATGGTAGACGCCGTCACCCAGCAGAGGGGGTCCACAAAACCATGGTAACCGTGATTCCGTTCGCGGCCGACCCTTCCAGCGCTCATGAAAGGAGGCCCGCCTGTCCTCCTCTGGAGACATTCTAGGTTCTGTTATCTTTGTACCCAGAAGCCTGATGAGAAATCACAAGAGACAAGTGGGTACAAAGCATAATTTCCAGGGGTTACTCCATACCATTTTGCCTTCCCATCCAAAATGTCAAAAACATCCCAGACGTTCTACCCAGTCAAAGGGAACAAGCAACTATAGCAATTCAAAAGTTGCTGGACAAAAGAGTCATCCAAAGAGTCCCCACAGACCAAATAGGATTCGGAACTTAATCCAGATTCTTTTTAGTGCCAAAAAGAACAGGGGACTGGAGACTCATCTTGGATCTCAGTAAACTAAACGAATCTGTAAAGAAGACCAAGTTCCGGATGGTGATACTGCAGTCAGTTCTTCAGTTCTTAGGGAAAGACAATTGGATGTGCTCGATAGTCCTCCAGGATGCGTACTACCACATCAAAATGGACAGGCCATCAAGGAGTCATTTGCGCTTCCGGCTGAGAGCCAGTCATTACCAGTTTCGAACTCTCCCCTTTGGTCTCTCTACAGCCCCCAGAGTGTTCAGCAAATGCATGGTAGTAGTCATGGCTCACTTGAGACGGCTAGGATTCCAAGTGTTTCCATACCTAGATGACTGCCACCACCTGGCATCTACTGTAGCAGGCAAGACATGCCACATTACATCTTTGCTCTCTCATGGGGACAATGATAAATTCAGAAAATCTGCCTTGTTGCCATCTCAGCATGTTACCTTTATAGGAGCAGATCTGGACACAGTCTCCATGATAGCAAAGCTACCTGCAGACAGAGTCTCTCTACTCAGACAACAGATTTTCAGTCTTCTGCCAAAGACCAAAGTAAAGGTGAAAACGGTTCTAAAAGTCCTAGGAACCATGACAGTAGCGATAACCCTGGTTCCCTTAGCTCGTATTCACATGAGAATTCTTCACTGGCTCCTTTTTTCCCCAATGGCCATTACAAGAACTTCCCATGTTTCACCAGATCAGGATTACAGAGTCGTGCAAGAAGGATCTACAATAGTGGCTTCTTTCCAGTCACGGGACGTTAGGTCGACCTTTTATCCCACAACAGGCTGTGGCGACAATGACCACGGATGCCTCCCAGATAGGGTGGGGAAGGGCATTATCTGGGGAGGACGGTCCAAGGCACCTGGCAAGAACACGAGGCCCATTTGCACATCAATATCCTAGAGGGGAGAGCCATGCTGTTGGCATAGGAAGCACTTCAAGACTCTCTTCCGCTAGGGACAATTGCAATTCAGACAGACATGTCGGTGGTCTGGTACATAAACAATTAAGGAGGAACCAGGTCCCTACCCCCTTTGTCGAGAGGTTTTCAGAGTATCAGAGGGCAACCTCTTCCCAACATTTTCTGGTAACAACGCATATCCCAGGGAAATCCATTGTGATAGTGGACTGGCTCAGCAGGGTGATATTAATGCTTCATGAGTGGTCCCTAAAACAAGTGATAGCGGAAAACATATTTTGAAAATGGGGCCAGCCTTGCTGCGACCTCTTTGCCACTTACATGAATACCAAATGCAGCAAATAATTTGCCCTGATCCCCCCTCCAGGGAAGTCACCAAGGGACGTACTTGTTCACGATTGGCCTTCGGGACTATTTTATGCATTTCTGCCATTTCCTCTAATACCCAGAGTCATTCAGAAACCCAAGTCTTTGGGAAGCAAACTAATTCTCATTGCCCCATACTGGCCTCGTCAGATTTGGTTCCCCTTTCTCTGGTCTTATCTTCGAGGAACCGTGGGTTATGGACCCAGTTCCAGACCTTCTGACTCATATGTCCAGAACACCCCACCCCTCCCTCCAAACCCTCAAGTCGACAGTGTGGCTGCTGCAGTTCCACGTTTAATCAGGTTTCATAATTTCATCCTGGCAGTGAAACGTATTCTAATATCTTCACACAAGGCCTCAACCAGTTTACACAGAACTGTAGATTTTAGGAAATCTGATCAGCTGTTTATCTCCTTTTCAGAAGCAAAAAAAAAAGGCATGCCCGTTTCCAAGGTCACACATACAAACTGGCTTTCAAGTTGCATCACCTTTATCTACATTACTGATAACAGATATCTACCTTTTAGAGTCAAGGGGTACTCCACAAGGGTCATAGCAACATCACCTGCTTATCTAGCTAGACTGTCACTGGACAACATTTGTGCCGCTGCCACATGGGCATGGCCCCATACCTTTGTTACTCATTACAAAGTAGATTCTGTACTCCCATGAGCTGCCCAGGAAATGTGGTGCTAGGGACGCTGTCCCAACCAGTAAGAATGAAGGTGAGATAGGACAACATAACATGAAGTTATGTACTCACCATAATGTTCCATGATGTTCTTTGTGTTTCACTGTTGCAGTCATCACATTTGGGTTATCTACTTGCAGTAGCCCTCAGTCAGCCTGATTAACAAAGTCTTGGGTCCTGTGTCGGTTGCTGTCTCTTCTTCCATGACATCAGGGGTATAAAACATGCAGCCGACGCCATTACATCAGTCTTTCTTGCCATGCGGTGCACCGAAGCAGAAGCAGTTCGCAAGTGTCGGTTGGCCGACTCCTGAAATTTTCTTTTTCGAGTTTCAGAACCGAAGTTTTCAACTAAAAGCTAAGTAACCCATTGGGGAAACTTTTGCTTGCTCTTAACTGATGTCAGTAAAAGTAAATAATTGCATTACTTGTGGAAAGCAAATACCTCATAAAGATTTTCATTAGTACTATATTCCTTGCCTAGGCCCTGACCACGACATACCTCGCTGTCTGTTTTGTGCCTTATTTAAACCACGAACTGTCCGTCGTCTGTATATTTTCGCTTTTAAATATTTTGGTGCTTGGTTCAATTATCCTGATACATCTTCAGTAAGCCATCCGACTATCGACATTCCGAAAAAACGCGAAGATAAAGTCCGACAGGCTGCCTAGGTCCAAAGCTGCCAACGATGCTTTTCCTAAGCTAATCACCAGTTCGCCGGTACTCAGTGAGGCGCTTTCACAGCCCCTGATACCCGCTACTTCAGATTCGCAGGCCTCTACGGAGACCCATTTGGAGTCCGATATGCCTCTAGATGCTTCTTGTGGAACCTGCGGATGTCTCTACCTTGGATGGGTCCGGAGCCGCTGTGCAGGCACTGGCTTCTGAGGGTGTATTCAGGCCTACTGAGTTGCGTATTAAACTGACACCATCTTCTTCTTCTTCAAGGCCTAAATCTTGAACCATGCCTAGAAAACTGATGCCCAGACCGCATGGTCAGGCCTCCATGCCTAAAAAACAAATAAGAATGGCTGAAGACCTTATTACTTTAATTAGGAGAAGCCAACCTTCCCCCTCTAAGAGACCTAGGACTGAGTTTGCTTATGATACTTCTGACCAGGATTCTGAATTTTCTGTTTCCTCTGATGACCAGAATTTACCTTTATCTACCTATGAGGATTCTGTTGCTGCGGACTCTATTCCTTCTGCTTCTCCCCCCAGAGGATTTCTGTTTTGGTGAAACCTTGCATACTCTCAGGGAGCATTTTCATTGGGAAAGCCAGGATATCTCTAATTCTAAAAAGTGACTTAGGGATTTCTTACTCCTGCCCCAGCACAGGCCTTTAGCCATACCTCCTGTACTAGACGTATTTGATTATGCCTTGTTGGAGTCTAGCTTGGCCCCTGACTCTCTACCTCCTGCTCCCAGAAAACATGATAGATATTACAGGGTCCCTGACTCTCACAAGTTCCTTTTTAAAAATCCTACTGCAGATCCTGAGACCATTTCACAGGGACCCAACGGCATTAAAGCTACTACTGCCAAAAATCCTGCCCCTGGATAGATTGGGTAAGAAGGTATACACTTCTGCAACTTTGGCCATTAGGGCCTTAAACTGCCAGTTTCATATGTTAAAGTATCAGCAGCATATTACTGGATTGCTTAAACAGAAAATGATGTTGATTCCTGATTGTGCTGAAAATAAGGATTTACAGGATTTACTGCATTCAGCTGAACAGGTTGGAAAACATACTTTGCAATGTGGTTTTGATTCACTAGAGGCATCTTGCAGGGCTGCTGTAACTGGGTCTGTACTTAGAAGGCATGCTTGGCTTAAGGGAGCAATCCTTGCCAGATCATGTTAAAACAAGATTACTGGATGCTCCCTTAAACCAGGACCGCCTGTTTGATAACAAGGCAGAAGAAGTTCTTAAAAAGATGGAGGAAAAAGCTAAAGCCATGCAAACTGTTAAAGATTTTTTACAAGTACAACCTCCAAGGTTTAGTAGGCATTGGCCTTCCAAGAACTGGTTCTTTCTTGCCTCTTCCAGTCCTCCTCAGTCCAAACCCTGGTCCAGCAGAGCTCCCAGGCTTCAGTCCCAGGGTACGCACAGGACTAAGCAGTGAGGGGCCTCCACTTCCAAATCTGGGAGTAATAAAACTCCCCCCTATGATAAACTGTCTTAGTGACCTCTTTTTAAAACTTCCAAGCACTTCTCAACTGACTGCCCCTTTGGGGGGGAAAGATTGCTATTCATGCCAAGAACTGGGAACTCATTACCCAGGACAAATGGGTTTTAAATATTGTGCCCCAGGGATACAGATTTCACTTCCACACGTTACCAACACCAAGAGGGTGGCCAGATCTCCCCCCAATTCAGTGGGCAGAGGCCCAAAAGCAAGTACTTTCTCTTAAGCATGGGGACTATTAAATTGGTACCAGAAGAGGAAAAGGGACAAGGTTTCTACTCGAGACTTTTGCTGGTACCCAGAAAAGACAATTCATGGTGTCCTATCCTGGACCTGTCTACTCTAAACACCTTTTTGGAGATTCCAAAATTCAAGATGCTGACTCTTCACCAGTTGTTCCCTATGCTAGGCAAAGACGCCTGGTTGGCAACACTAGATTTAAAGTAAGCATACCTGCACATCCCAATCAGGGAATCTTGCAGAAGATACCTACACTTCAAAGCAGGCTACATGCACTATCAGTTCTCTGCACTGCCCTTTGGCTTATCTACTGCGTCCAGTGTATTCACAAAGTGCCTAGCTCCAGTCATTGCATTTTGCAGGCAAAGAAATATTCAAATATACCCATACCTGGACGATTGTCTAATTCGGGCAGAAAGCCAGGACATACTTTTGAATCATCTGGCCTTTGTACAAAGGGTACTAACTTGTCTGGGGTAGACCATAAACAAAAAGAAATCACACCTGGTACCCTGTCAACAAATTATATTCCTGGGAGCAAGCTTGAATACAACTTCCCAGATGGTTTTCCTCACGCCAGAGAAACAAATTCATTTGACAGCCTACTTCAAACAAGTGGCCACAAAAACCCTGCTATCTACAAGACAAATACTACAAGCCTTGGGGTTCATGGCCTCCTCCATTCTTCTAATTCCATATGCAAGACTGCATATGAGGAAACTACAATGGTATCTAAAAAGCCTATGGTGTCAACATTCTCGGGATCTAGAAGCAGTGATTCCTATCATAACTTGCCTACGCCTAGAGTTCCTTTGGTGGGCAAAGGCCTGCCACCAAAACAAGGGACTACCATTCACACTACCCCCTGCCACCCAAACCCTAACAGACGCATCAGACTATGCATGGGGGGGCTCACCTGGCAGAGAAGTGCATTCAGGGCAAATGGAACCCAAGTCAAATGCACCTGCATATCAATCAGAAATAACTGTTAGCTGTACAGAATGCTCTGACAGCCTTCCAGGACCACATTCTTCCAGGACAGTTAATGGTAAAGACAGACAACACCACTGTTACGTGGTACGTAAACAAGCAGGGGAGTACCCATTCTTACCCCCTCTGCAGACTAGCCATGGCATTGTGGAACACAGACTTGAGCTACCAAGTGCATCTACAAGCTCAGTTTCTGCCAGGAAAACTAAATACACTGGCAGATGGACTAGGCAGAAACCTCATGGACCCACACAAGTGAAAACTGGAACCAAGGATTTTCAACATGTTGACAAGTAAATGGGGGAGCCCAGATATACTCCTGTTTGCCTCCCCCCAGAACTATCAATTGGACAAATTTTGCACAAGGGCTCCCCACAAACAAGCATGGAAAGTGGATGCTCTGTCCAGCTGGAAAAATCTATCAGTTTATGCCTTTCCTCCTCTGCTCTCCAAAGTACTACTAAAGATCAAACTAGACAAACCGAGGACGATTTTGATTTCACCAGACTGGCCACGCCAACACTGGTGTACCCCCTCTTGTGCAGTGTGTCACTGTTGGCCCCATGGCACCTGCCTCAGACTCCTATCCTGTTGTCTCAGCAGGAGAACCAGATTCTGCACCCTCAGCTTCAAACTCTGAACCTTGCAGCCTGGCTAATTTCCTAATCTCTCCTTTACCATCCCTCAGTAAACCAGTGATGGATATAATTTTAGAGGCAAGGAGGCCTAGTACTAGAAAATCTTATACTGAAAAATGGAAAAGATTCTGTGCCTGGAACCAATCTCAAGGGGCGAGCACAGCAGCGCCCAGTTTACCTCAGATTTTACAATACTTAACTGAGATGCTTCACAAGGGCCTGTCTTTTTCCTCCATCAAAATTCACGCCTCAGTCATTTCAGCTCATTATAACACAGAACATCCCCTCTTCTCTCATCCACTGCTCAAGCAGTTCCTCAGAGGGGCCAAAAATTTAAGACCACCCAGGAGAGCTCCAGCTCCAGCCTGGGACCTTAACTTTGTATTGGAGAAACTCACACTCCCTCCTTTCGAGCCAGCTGTTAATACAGATTTAAAATTTATTTCTTGGAAAACAGCTTTCCTTTTAGCAATCGCTTCAGGTAGAAGGGTATCTGAATTACAGGCCCTTATGGCAGTGGAACCTTTCATCGTCTTTCATGTGGATAATGGTGTCCCTCAGAACCAATCCCTCCTTTATGCCCAAGGTGGTGTCCAGTGTGGCTCTTATTCAGTCCATCCATTTGCTAACCTTCTTTCCTAATCTACAGAACAAAGGGGGAACGGATACTGCACTCCTTAGATGTGCACAGCCATCTTAGATTCTACTTGGACAGGACTAAACCTCAAAGGAAATCTAAACAACTGCTGGTGGCATTTTCTGCAGGGACAGAGGGGAAAGCTATTTCAAAGCAAACCATTTCTAAATGGATAGGCCATTGCATTCATTTTTGCTATAAGCACCATGGAAAACCTATCCCACAGGGGATCAGACCCTACCCAACCAGGGCTGAATCTACATCTACAGCATTTCTCAGAGGACATCCTAGAAGCTGCTACCTGGAGTTCTGTACATACTTTCACCAAGCATTATCATTTGCCAATTTTCTCTAAGTCCAGAGCTGGCTTTGCCACTGCAGTCATGCAGGGCCTTATAGCTGGTCCTAATGCTATCTAAATTCCTCCTCCCATCCTTAGCTTTGGGAATCTACCCAAATGTGATGACTGCAACAGTGAAACATGAAGACTATAGTACAGTTGTTTACACTTACTATAAATGTAGATGTTTGAGTGGATTCACTGTTGCAGTCCTGGTTACCCTCCCTCCAGCCCCCTGACTTCTTTTGGCTATACCTCTATTCTCCTTTACTATGCTTAAAAGCTTTTTGGTGTATTTGCTTTTTTGTTGGAGGTATAACCTTGTATTTTTATATATTTAATTGCTTCCCATTAGGGGGGCACATGACATCTGGGGCAAGAAAAACTGATGTAATGGCATCGGCTGCATGTTTTATACCCCTGACTACCTGACGTCACGGAAGAAGAGACAGCAACCGACGCAGGACCCAAGACTTTGTTAATCAGGCCGACTGAGGGCTACTGCAAGCAGATAACCCAAATGTGATGACTGCAACAGTGAATACACTCTAACATCTACATTTATGGTAAGTGTACACAACTGTACTTTTGTTGTCCATCTTACCTTCATTCTTGCGTCCCTCCCACCTTCCCCAGCACAAGGCTTCTGGAGGGTAAGGAAGTTCTCTGATTTACTTTATCTATATATACTACAGAATATTATACATGTAGACTCATTATTATGGTCATCAGCAAACAAGATCTGGGAAATTACACCAGTGCATGATGGGATAGGGATTTTAGCCACAAGCCAAGTGGAAGACTTTGAGCTTTAGTAAATGGCTGAGTTGGAACCAAGAATCGGTTCCGTACCCAACCAGTAAGAATGAAGGCAAGACAGACAACAAACATGGAACGTTATGGCGAGTACATAACTTCTTTTTCTCCTACTTCACACAAATCCTCATTGCTGTCCCTCCTTTAATTTCCCAACTCTTGGACCCGACCTATTCTTCCATACAGTAATGCAAACCTTGTAGTCTTGGTTTGGTATAGAGATTAGACAATAGGAATTGACGTTCATTGGATTACTATCTGTTTTGGGAATAACCAACATTATTCTCTCCTTCCAGGTGGGGGGGCCTCTGCAGCAATGTTTTGACCTGATTAAAAATCTATTTCTAGATCTTTACTAATATATCCCCTCCTAGCTTCCATACATCTGTAGGAACTCTCTCCTGGCACGTGGATTTACCTGCTTTCTACTTACATTGCAGCTTCCCTTATTTCATCTTCTGTTATTTCTCCTTCTGTCTTTCCTTTTGGGAGTATATCAGTCCATGAAAAACTATTGTTGAATGGAGATTTAAAACATGGTCTATATTCTTAACTAATGCCTCACCCTTACACAAGCATGTATAGCATTTTTGAAAATATTCCATTATGTGTCACCCTATTCAATTCTCAGATTCTGATTCTGCAGATTAAATGTCCCTCTGTCTGCCTTTTGCTGTCTTAGCTGTGCTACCAACCTTTTAACTGCCCCATTATTGTTGGTATAGTGCATCTCCCGCACTGCCACTTTCTGCTCAAGTATTCCTTCATCTTTCCTTTTCTGTATCTCTCAATTTTCTAATTGTGTCATTCTCTTGTGCATTTAATGTATTTTGTACTCCATTTCTCAGCATGATAATTCATTATCATACAAAACAAGGCTACTGCAATGCCTCCTGAGTGCTTACCCTTACCAGGAGAATATTTCTCATATTCTCATTCTCCCTTAAAAGTCAGTAAAGGGCTCTTAAATGCACAACATACACACAGAGAATAATAAAGGGCTAGGACTAAATGTACCCCCCTCCAACAGTGCTAACAAAAGGGGCTGATTATTTGTTTTAAAGTTGTCTTATATTGCTGCTGGCAAAGTCCTTACTTGTATTTATAAACTCTAATTTAATTAGTTTATCTACTGCTACTAAGTAGAACAGAATTTGTTTTATTTTTTAACTGCTGTTTATATATATATATATATATATATATATATATATATATATATATATATATATATATATATATTGCTATACAAAAGGTGTACACGAGTGCTGCATCATATAATCTTGCATTTCTGCTACCAGACTTAATATGTATTACTGCTAACCAGCTCTTATGTCCCTGCGTATGACTGTTAATCTCACTATGCATATGTTTTTTTTTTTAAATGTATATTGGATACTGCAAGAATTGTGTCAGGGTTTGATTACTGTTATTTTGATAAGTTCTACCTTGCTTTTTTATCTATGTCTCTTATCCTCTATCTTGTCTCTCTTGCCTCCTAAAGTTACTCTGCTCATCCTGGGCTTCTAGTGCTAGTCAGCAGGAGGCTAAGAACCCACTCCAAATATCGGTGGGTCACCTCATTGCATAACAATCCTACAATCCCCTATCAAGGAAAACAGTAAAGTATGTCTGCTGAATAATTCCAGCAAGAAAGACTTTCTATTGACTGTACCAAAATATAAATGTTATACCCAGGCCTGAGCTAGGACAGCCAGCAGCCCTTGCTTCCCCGTCTACATTACCTTCACTATCTCGTCCTCCTACCTGTATAGATACCCCCCTAGTTTTTCTTGTTTTTTTCTCACTTTCCAACTTTAGTCTACCATTTTACTCCCTCTCAGTCTAGCCTGCAGTACTAGAATTGCCCACTAGATGGCACCCTAATTCCAGACATTTTTACTCTTACCCTTTTTCTCATTATCAACTCCTTACCCCAGTTCTTAACTTCAGTAGTCCCCGAAGTGCTAGTTAGCTGTCTCTTGTTTTTTCCTTCATTTCTACTGTCCACTGACACCTCTCCAGTCCTCTCTCCCTTTTTTTTCCTTTCCCCTTCATATCTACAAACTAGAGACACTTTCTAGCCCCTATTCTATTCCATTCTACCACTAGACCTAGCCTAGCTGATTGTTTTTCATTAACTGCTTTAGTATCTGTTTCTACCCGCTCCGTTCGACCTGCAGGCTCACTCCGCTCCTTTGCCTACCCCCAATTCCCACCCACCCCCAGGGGTCCTACCTTTATACTTCATAAACCACACCTCTTCCTCTTCCTGTTACTCTCCAACCACACCCCTTCCTCTTCCCTCTACTCTCTAATCATACCTTGATCTTACCATTTCCTCTTTAAAGACACCCTTCCCACTATCTTTTCTCCCTACACACTCTCCTGTTACCAAACTCCACTAATATTACCCTCTCACTACTCTCCTCCTACCACACCACACGCTACTCACTCTCTCATCTCCTCCCAATACACTTCTATCTTCTACCTACAAATAACCAATATCTACTCATATAATGAATAATCAATCCATCCCATCCTTTATCACACTCTTATTCACACTCTCACTACTACCTCCTTTAATCCTCACCCATCTATTCACCTCTTTTGAAAACCCACTAGACCCAAACCAAAACTATCCCAAAAAAGAAACCAACTCTCCAAACTCACCTTTACATTTTACTCACGCTAATATAACATCCTCATCTAACTACATACTTCCTAAATATCATAGAACACTACACACAAAACACAACAATCTAAACCCCAAAAAATGTCTGTCTGTATACAGTAGATTCCACAACCCATACTATCTAAGCCTGCTACTCTCTTTAAAGGATGGTGACATCCACCCTAATTCATGACCCCCAGCAACCCCTATCTCTCTCCTCAACCTCAAAGAATCACCTACCCAAGCCCTTTCTAAACCATCTAACTCCCTTTTAATTGCTCATCTTAATATACGCAGTATAAACAATAAAGTAACTCAACTCCAAGCTCTAACTGAAATCTATTCCTTTGATATTCTGTGCTTAACAGAAACTTGGTTAAAACCTGCAACCAAAGACAATGAAATCATCCCACCTGGATATAATATCCTGAGACTAGACCGAACATCCAAGAAAGGTGGAGGGGTTGTTCTATATAAACCTAGTTTACAATTAACCACTCATAACTGCAAACCTTTAGACTCCAATGCAGAAATTCTTATCTCCAAACGTCGTCTTAACAATGCCAAATCCATCTATGTTATCTGTATATATCTACCTCCTGGTAATAACACAGCAACAATGGAAAATCTACTTTGCTGGCTTTCCCAAAACCTGCCTCAAGAAACCATTGTCCTAGGTGACACAAATATTGACTGGACCAGCTTCTGCAGCAGCCTCCCCTCAAGCCATATTAACCTATATGGGTATTCCCAAACCATTACCTCCCCTACCAGGATAAATAAATCTAACAAGAAATCAAGCTTATTAGACTGGATCCTCATTAACTATCATCCTCACATTTATGACTCAGGAACCCTCCCTGATGATTTAAGTGACCACTCTCTTACCTATATCATCAGACATAAAATCAACTTTCCCTCCCCAACATCCATTATAAACATCAGGTCTAAAAAGTACTTTAACCCTGAACTTTTCCAGATGGAACTAAGAGCATGCAACTGGTCACCCTTAAAAAAACTTCCTTTAGATTAAGCCGTTAGTGACTTTAACTCCAACTTCCTTGCCATCCTCAACCACCATGCCCCAACCAGACTAACTAGAACTAAAACCAAACATGATCCATGGCTCTCTAAAGAAACCAAACATAAAATCAATGTTAGAAACAAACATTGGGAGAAATGGAGGAAAACAAAAAACCCTATAGACCAACAAACATTTAGACAACTAAGATATGAAACTAAGAAAGCTATAATATCTGACAAAAAAACTACTACCTCCAATCCCAATAAGCTAGTCAAAACAAGCCACAGAAATTTTGGTCTAGTATCAATCAACTACTCCATCCAGGGCAGTCCACTACTCCAAACCCTCAAAACACTGAACACAAAACACCAATGAATATAGCTAATGCTTTAAATACCTTTTTTACTGATGCTATACAAACACTAGCTAGTCAACTATCACCTAACAACTTCACTCTACCTTCCAATGAATCAACCTCACCCCCTACTTTTCATTTTCAACCCGTCCCAACATCATATATTCTAACCCTTCTACAGAAACTGAAACCATGCTCCCCCTCAGCAGACCAACTACCTGCAGAATTAAAGCTATTGCCTATCCCATTTCTATCCTGATCAATAGAACTGTTACTGAAAGTTGTATCCCCAGTTTATGGAAAATTTCCCATATTATCCCCCTCCACAAAGGAGGACAATCCACTGAACTCTCCAATTACCTCCCCATTGCCCTCCTCTCTCCTCTGGCAAAGATCATGGAAAAATGCATTCATAGACAATTACTTGACCATCTAACACAAAATAACTTACTAGCCAACTGTCAGCATGGTTTTAGACCTTCACATAGCACTACTACTGCCCTTCTTTCCTTCACAGATTGTATCAACAAAAACCGCAATCTAAACAAACTCTCTTCAGCCCTATTTATTGACCAGTCTAAAGCTTTTGCCATGGTAGATCACCAAATTCCCATCATAATACTGAAATCCCTGTCTCTTGATACATCCTCCATAAAGTGGTTCCAGTCCTACCTTGATAAAAGACAACAGGCCATACTTTGGCACAAGTCTCTCTCTACTCACCTGCCCGTCAACCTCGGTGTCCCTCAAGGGTCCATCCTTGGACCTCTTCTTTTTTCCATATTCATCAATGACCTTCACCTAGCCATCCCCCAAGATACATGCATGCAATATGCGGATGACTCTACACTGATATGCTCAGCCCCCTCCTCTTCTGAACTTCTCTATCTTACCCAACAAGTATTTAATACAGTTGAGCAATGGTTCAGAGATAGATGCCTTCTCCTAAACCCCAAAATGACTAAACTCCTCCTTTTCTCTCCTACTAAGAAATCCCCCCCCCCCCATTGGATTTTTCAGTTAACTCTACCAATAAAACTATTATATCCCCTGAACCAACCACCAAACTATTAGGTGTCACATAGGCAATAATTTGAACTTTGATATCCGTATTAACAATACCATAAAAACTGTCAACAAAAAGCTAGGCTCTCTCTCTAGGATAAAAACCTTTCGCCTACCTTCAGCTCGAAGTACAATAGCACACACTCCTCTAATCTCTTCTCTTCGCCTCACCTATTTTTACTAACCTATCTAAAAATAATCTTAGCAAACTGGAAATGTCCTACAATAACAGTGCCAGATTTGCAACAGGCAACCCATTTAGAACCCATCACTGCCTTAATTTAAAGCAGCTAAGATGGCTTGAACTACAAAATCTCATTAAATTCCACCAACTAACTATAGCCCACAACACTCTTTACAAACCTTCCAAAACACCTATTCTTTCCACACTAATCACTCCCTATACAAACCTGTAATCCTTAAGGTCTTCTCAGAAACTTCTAGTACATACCACTAAAAACAAACAAGGCTGGTGACTCCCTTTTTTCTAATGTAGTCGGAAAAGCCTGGAATCTCCTTCCAAATGAACTCTCCACACTTCTCTCACTATCCTGTTTCAAAAACAAATTGAAAGTGTTCCTCAAAACTCACTGGTTATACCCATGCTCTAAACCTGACTAGTCTGTGTCTCTAAATACTTTGCTCTTCCTATCCCATCTACTCATTAAAAGCAACTCCTTCCTTATTGAACTATTTTACTAACTATCTCTAGAATACCTTGATTGTATTAGCATCCTTTGTTATGCCTGTATTCTGCACTGTAAATTTTACTGTGATAACCTGTAATAGGTACTGTTAATAGGATTTATTTGTCTCATGTATCCTTAGATGTTATTGTGTTAATTTCATTGTCCTAGCTAGGAGCTTAACTCCCGGGCCTCTACTGAAAATGGACATGTATCCAGTTAGACTAGCCCAGTCAACAAATGTAAAATAATAAATAAAATAATAAATAATTTAACCTCTGTTAAAGTTCAGAAATAAATAATAGAGTTTTACCTTTTAGTCTTGAGTCAAGAATAATGCTTCAGAATGTGCAGAGTACTTTATTTCATAAACCGTGCTGGGAGACTGCCTATTAAAATTTTCAGATCAGTCTCAAAGAGTAAAGGAAAATACCTTATTTATATATTTTTTGTATCCATTTCTTGCATGCTGAACTTTGCTGTAACATAGCTTTTAACAAATAACATTTTTAAATATTTTCTGTTCTTGTGATCCTCATTTAGAGCTTCACGTGAACACTTGACAATACACCTTTTAAAACATAGACCACCTGTACTTGAGATTTATTGGCCTGCAACTGGTACCAGTACATAGATATACTTGCAAAGACCCATTCCCCAGCCTGAGAAGGGCAGAGCTTGCTGTTGATTAATCTGGTTTCCACGGATACCCGTTACTTTTAGACATAACATCCTTTAACACCTTTAGCACTTACTTTGCCTTTAGCTGTCAGTATAGAGAAGATACAGTTGTTAGACACTTGAAATATAAAGCTACAGCTTGTGAAACTATATGTTGCATAATCATGCATCTATTTTTCATTTTTCTTTTGACATAAACGTTTTATAAACATTTTATTTGACTCATTTTTTTAGAAACTACAAGTTAATATGTATTTTGTGAAGAATAAGCATGAGACTTAACCTTCCATAACAGTCTGTCCCCTGACACTGAGTGTCATCCGCAATTCTATTTTGATTTTTTTTAATTTAGTAAAATATGCTTTGGGCATCATGACATTTATTTTTAATTACTTGTTTATCATTACATGATTTTATAAGTGGCACTGCATGTGCAAGTAAGGTTAAGCATTTTGTCATCATAGCCTTAGAACAGAAAATATTCAAACTAAAAGAATAATGCCAATTATTGTAATGATCCCTTGTAATATTCTAGTTTTCAGGTTACCAAATGCACTGCCCAACCATTCAAAAAGTGTCCACGGTACTGTCCAGAATTTTTGCTCTTTGCTTCAAGAAACTGCCTAACTTTTCTTGTACGTCATGATAGTCACTAATATAGGAACAACAATGACTTTGTTTTAGGGAACATGAACCCCCCCCCCCCCCTTGACAGCTAGCATTATGTCAAGTGCCAGCCGATTTTGTAATACCACAGTTCGAATTTGTCATTTTTTTGATTTACCATCCTGATGTGAAGTATGGATTGTTATCTCCTGAAGAATTTGAGCAAGCATGTTGATTTTGAGCATTGTCCTTTGTATTCCTTACCCAGGAGTATAGACTGAAAATACTTGGTCTGCACAGTGAATTGCTCGTTTATTTTTCAGTCTGCCTGCTGGAGGGGTTTCGAAATGTTGAATAGCAGGAGTGATATAGGCTACAAAACAACATCCAGACCAGTTTGTAGTCAACCATGGGGTAGGCATGATCACCGCAAATATAATAATGATCTATCCTGCCCATGCCACACCCCCAGTCATAGCTTTTTTAAGTATAAAGAGTTTAACACACTTTCATGTCTAGTGTCATTGCATCTACTGGCTCAGTCCCATTTTTGCACAACATGTGTCTCCACAGTTTGTGGTTGCAAGCTGAAGAGCGAGAACCTTTGAAAAGTCTGTCAAATTTTGCCAAGTTAGATTAATGTCATGAAGTATCTTTTCAAATGTCACATGAGATGTAAGGATTGCAATCATGGGAATCTCTGTCTTAGACCGATGTGATATATGTGAACACACTGAACAGTTTGTCACATTTAAGTCCACAGCATAATGTCGAAGAACCAACAGGAAACATTTTTTTTTTTTTTTTTTTAACGGTTTATAAAAGGATACAAAGTAAAAAGTACCTGTTGTCACTGGATTTATGATGCTGTCAATCCTTCACTGGGGAAAGATTCTTCAAACCTTTGCACGTCAATCTTTCTTTGCTGGCAAAGATGATTTGTCTGGGGCTACCACACGTCAAGTCTTTTTACAGTGCAGTGATTGTATCCAGGTTGGCAGTCCTGCATAGCGAACTGCAGTATAAGCAGTAAGCAGGACCTGGAAAAAGGGCCTTTCCAATTTGAACTTTTTTTTCTCTGGAAAGTTTTTAACATAAACCCAATCATCGGGCTGCAGTTGGTGACAGGGCTGGTCAGGAGATTGAGGAAGAGCTTCTCGTGCAGTTCTGTGGTACTGCTGCAAGAAGTTAATATGTTTTTTACAGTAAGACAATATAATGTCATCCATTAGAGTTAATTCATTTCACACAGGGGGAGCAGCTGGAAGGGCCATGGGGTTTCCCCATTAATATTTCATAGGGGCTTAATCTCCTTGTAGTATTTAATGTTAAGGGAAGTGCCTCTCACCATTTAAGGTTTGTTTCAGCACAAATCTTTGAAATCTTATTTTTAAGGGTCCTGTTGATCTTATCTACTAATCCAGATGATTGTGGATGGTTGGGACAGTGAAGACTCGCCTTAGCATTAAAAATCTTGCATAGCTGTTTAATCAGGCAATTGTTAAAATGAGTTCCCTGATCTCTGTTGATATAACAGGGTACACCAAATCTACGTATAAATTCAAATACGATTTTTTTTTTTTTTTAACAACTCTTACAGAATCTGCTTTGACTTGGGTAAGCTTTCACCCATGCAGAAGACATGCTAACCACCAGCAGTATAAATTGTAAATTACAGATCTTTGGCATCTGGACAAAGTCCATCTGCACATTAACAAAAGGTCCGCAAGGTGGTGGTAAGCATGCAGCTTTAACATTCTAGTTTTTGCTAACATTGTATGTTAGGTATATTGTACAATTATTAACATACTGAAGTATCAGAGAGGAGACATGAGGGAGATACCAACTTTGGGTAATTTCATTAAATAATGCTGTCTTATCTGCATGGGCTGATAAATTGTATTCCCTTACCAGGTAAGGTAGCAAGGAGGCAGGTGCCATCTGGATGTCACCATAACCCATTGGTGGATTTACTGCATTTGTCTTTAAGCCACCTCCGAACTTCTCCCTGTGATGCTTTAGCTTGGAAAGCTGATACTTTGTTAAATTCAAATACATTATTACATCTTGCAGTAACATCACTTAAAAAGTTGCACAAAGTCCTTGTATGACTTGCTTAGCAGCTTGATCTGCCAAATTATTTTTCTTTGAAACAGTACCTGTACCCTTTTGATAGGCACTACATTTAACTACCGTTAATTCTTTAGGTAACAAAAGAGAATCAAATGGAACATTTACAAAAAATAATTTTTAATCTGAGTTCCTGCTGAGGTTAAAAATCCTCTCTGCTTCCAAAGTTGCTCAGAATCATGTGCTACACCAGAAGCGTAGCGACTGTCAGTGTAGACATTGGCAACTTTGTCTTTGGCTAAATCACAACCCTTTTGTCGAGCCACTAACTCAGCTACCTGGGCAGAATTTATGCCCTCTAGTCTTTATTGAAGCAAAACATCATTATTGGTGCAGAAGAATATTCATGCAACCAGATTTCCATTTCAATCTCTTCCAGAGGAACCATCCACAAATAGAGGTAGTTCACTGTTGGGTATAGGAGTGTCCTTTAAGTCATTCCTAGGAGAAAGCAGGTAATTAGTCACACACGCAATCATGCTGTCACCATCTTTAGCAGTAGGTAGCAAAGATGCAGGATTTATAACAAGACAGTGTATGAGAGAAATACATGGATCAGAGAGAAGAGTAAGTTCATATTTAGTTAGAACTGCAGTCGAGAGGGGTTGAGTTTTAATTTTAAGTAAGAGAGATGATACAGAATGAGGGATGGCTACTGTAAGATCATGCCCAAGTACCAGTGATTACACAAGATTGACTAGAATGGTGGCAGTGGCCACCGCCCTTAAACCTGGTGGAAATCCCTTTGCAACAGAATTAAGTGCTGTACTATAATAAGCTAATGGACTATAGCTTTTTCCATGTTTCTGTGCAAGCACTCCCTAAGCAAATCCATTTTCCATGACAAAATAAAATGAAAGTCTTTCTATAATCCAGTAACCCTAAAGCTGGGGCAGTGGCTAAAGCTTGCTTTAAATTCTGAAATGAAATTTTTTTTCACTATCCCAAGGGGAGGGGCTGTGGTGTATTCCATTTTAAAAGATTTGCCAAAGGTTTAGCAATTTCTGCATAGTTGGAAATTCACTATCTGCAGTATCCTGTCATACATAAGAACGATCTGAGCTGATGCTGAGTATTAGCAGTCTTGGCAGAAGCTGAGAAAGAACCTGTTGAAGGCATACAGACAGCAGTTGGACGTGGGGCTTTAGTGATTGCCTCAATACAAGATGGCAACATCTGCCTGCTACCCTGAGATATTTGATGTCCAAGATAATGTACCTGAGATGACCATAACTGCAACTTTATTCTCGACACCTTATGTCCTTTTTCTGCAAGGATAGTTGAAAGATGTATTATATCCTGCTGACACTGCCGGAAAGAATCTGATGCTATTAGTAAATCATCTACACAGTGCACTAACACATATCCACCTGGAAGTGTCACATCTTACAAATCCTTTTTTAGAATTTGAGAAAATAATGAAGCACATTCAGTGTATCCCTGTGGTAACTGTGTCCATGTATTCTGCTGTCCCTTATAAGTAAAGGCGAACAGAAACTGACTTAGAGTGGATAGGTATAAAAAAGAATGATTAACATAGATCTATCACAGAAAATAATATTTTCCTGTGGGTAGTATGCAACTCAGTATTGTTGCTGGATTTGGAGCCAGATGAAAACGTTGGTAATACTACTTTGTTTACAGCCCTCAAATCTTGCACAAATATTTAAGTATCCTTTTCTGGCCTTTTCACATGGAGATTAGGAGTATTACAAGGGCTTTTAGCTGCCACTATTATTCCTTGTATCAAGTACTGAACTACAGGTTTGATTTTCTGCTTTTCTTCTGGTTTCAGTGGACACTGTGGAACTCTAGGGAGAGGTTGGTATGGATTCAATTTTATTTTACTGGTTCTGCAGATTTTAATATACCTACTTCATTAGCATGTTTCTCCCATAAGTTAGCAGGTACCTGCTGTAGCAGTTTTTCAGCTGTCTGTATGCCTTCAACGGGTTGTTTCTCAGCTTGTGCTAAGACTGCTAATATTTCCTCCTTTCATTTTGTTAGAACATCCAAATACACCCCTTTTGGTGTAGAGTAAATAGTACAACCCAGTTTGCATAACAGGTCTCTCTCTAGTACTCAAAAGGGAGGAATGCCTTTCTTCATTCGGCCCTAAAGAAATGGGTATCAGTTCTGAAACAGGATACGCAACAGTAACATTTATTACTCCAGGTGCGTTTACTTTGTTTTGATACTGGTATCTGACTATCTTAGGTAACTTTTAATACACCACCTAGTGGCTTCAGTGTCCACCAGGAAGGGATTTTTTTTAATTTATTTCTACCTTAACACAGGGTCCCTTTTGATCTATTGGCAGCAGAAGATTAATATGTATTTCTGTTTTAGTATTGTGACATAGTCAGTACAGTGATTCCTGATTCCTTTCAGTTTGAGGAGGTGGTGGAGGAAATGCAACATAGTTATAATTTGTTTGCTATTCAGTCCAGGTATCTCGGACACCACATTCGCTTGTGTGGGCATTCTCCTCTCCAATGTCCTGCTTTTCCCCAATTGAAGCAAGATCCATGAGATGAGGCAAGAGGGGCACTGCCAGCTTCTTGTTGCCAACCGGCTGCACCTTGTTCCCCTCGACAAGCAGTCTTACTAAATCCTTTAGAAATTTCTGTCTCCCTTCTCCTGCTTCTGCTTTGTCCCCTTGGGGCTTCTGACTTATCTTGTTTTCAAAGTTAACAGCTTATCCTCAGTATTGTTTTTTTTTTATATACTCAGTGCAGTGGTTTACAGCACTTAATAAGGGCTCCCAAGTCCTTTTCCTGCCAGTCTGTAATCACTTGCCTTATTTGATTTTATACAGGCGCTTGCAGACCTTGAACAAAAGCAGCTGCAATACCTGGCTTAGCTTATTCTTCTGGATCCGGTATCCCTGAATGTCTAGCGAACACTGCTTTAAAATGACTCAGATAATCTGCAGTGGCTTCCCTTTATTTTGTTTACATGCCTGTATCTTAGACCAATCTGATCTTACTTGACACTTCTGTAATTTTATTTAACAATGCTGTCCTTTTGTCTATTAGTGCATTCCCTGTGAGAGTAAAATCTCTTATTTCAGCCTTTTCAGGTAACTGTTTTATTTCATCTGAGGTGACTACTTGAAGCAACTGGTTTAAATCTGTCAAAGTTGGTTTATAACATTCTATTATAGTTTTTAATTCCTCCTTAAACCTTAACAGATCTTTTTTAATAATTGGAAAACATTTAGACATAGTGTACAAATCAGCAGGGGTCCAAGGGCGATGAACAAGCTGTCTATTAGCCCCTAATATTTCTCTAAGTGGTATCAAAAGATCCTTTCCAGAGGCAATAACCTCTTGTCCTGTCCTGTCATGTGAGCATGTGTGTTGGGCTGCTAGTGTATGCATCAAATGTTAGTGCTCCTGTTGGAGATTGTAGAGGCTTCTTGGAAATGAGAAGAAGAAGAAGCCTCCCTGACTGCTGATTCCTGTTCTGAAGATGAGGGTTGAACAGCGGAACTAGGTTGAGATGCAACAGTACCACACTGACCTGGTGTTCATTGGACAATTGTCCAAAATGCAGGGGTCTGAGAAACAGCAGAATCTTGTACAGGAGCCACCTGTACCATTAAATATGGGGGTGGGGGTGCAGTAGCTACTGGTAGATTATCATTCTCTTTTGAACTCTCTGCTTTTTGGCCATCCCCGGTTTCTTCCAAACCTGCCAAGACAGGATAAAGGGATCCCTTTTTACTGGCCTGTGCTGCCTTTTTATCCTCTTTTACCTGTTGTAGCAACTTGTTATTATCCTGTAATCCCTTTTAATGCTGATTCCTTTTCCATTTTAAGAGCTTCAGTATACCAAGAGTAAAATACTGCCAATTGTTTCCCCACTTACCTTGTTTTTCTTTTTTCTAAAATAGCCTTCATTTTCTCTAATTCTTTTCTTATAAATTTCATTTACTGGGAATATTTCACCATTCATTCAAATACTTAACTTTCCTTTGTGAAATTATGATATATAAAATATGCAGGTGTTCTCTTCACAGGGATTTGATCTTGCCTGCTTAACTTTGTTTCCATTTTTTTCTGTCAAGACTTGCACCTTGTAGATCCTGGATCCTCGTAATTCAGAAAAGAAAAATGACTGCATCAATTGACATAACATTCAGGGAGGAAGGGGTATGGATTCTGTCGCTGTGCAGTGATAGAGAAAAGGTTTCGATCAGCCTTTTCCCACGGCACCCCCTTGCTTTTGTCCTATCAAAAACTCAAAACTTGCAGCTCCAGCATTGTGATTGGGATAACGGGGTGGATAGATACTGTGTCCAAAAGAGACCACTCTTTTGGACTCTCTGAGGGTACTTTCACACACCCACACTTATGTCCCAAAATGCTGTAGGCTCATGAACTTGATTTATCCACACACCTACACCTATGTCCTTGCATGCTGTAGGCTCAGGAACTTGATTTAGACACGCGCACGCACACACACACACACACACACACACACACACACACACACACACACACACACACACACACACACACACGTCCCAGCATGCTATAGGCTCATTCACTTGATTTTACTTAAACTTTTACCTTTTTCTGTCTGTCTCTCTCTCTTTTCACTCATACAGTAAAAAGAACATAACATCTCTCATGCCTCTTACCTTTTAGTCTTGAGAGTACAGTCCTTGACACAAGGTGACTACTTGTGTTAGTTTTCTCTTTTGTTGTATGCACATACCCATTAATAAATGTATTTTCTGTGGGGTCCTTCCACTATTTACATATACCTAACAAGCAAACTCAGTCATTCAACAAAACAGTTATTCACCCAGTTCACTTTTTTAACTACAATTATCTAAGAGAGAAAAAAACATTTTTCACAAATCTATTTTCCCCATTTTTAGTCTAGCATGTTTCCACACCCTCTATAGTTAGGTATCCAAATTTCTGATTATTCCATACAAAGCAGCATGGAATTCACAGAAGAATTTTCTGTGCTGGGCCGTTGTAATTTATTCCACACTGCCCTGCAGCAATACCAAAGTTTAGAATCAGAGTCAAGGCACAAAATGTTAAAGTTCATAAAGTTTTACCTTTTAGTTTTGAGTCAAGAATAACACTTCAGGATGTGCAAAGTACTTGTTTATTCCATAAACAGTGCTGGGAGACTGCCTACTAAACTTTCAAAGTCAGTCTCAAAGAATAGAGGAAAATACCTCATTTATATATTTTTCTTATAAATTTCATGCATGCAGAACTTTGACGTAACATAGTTTTTAACAAATAATAAATTGCTTCATGACAGTGCTTGACAAAATGTCTTTTAAAACACAGACCACCTGTGCTTAAGATTTATTGGCTTGCAACTTTTTAACATTTGGTACCAGTGTGCACTATATCACAGACATCCTTGCAAAGACTCATCCCCCAGTTTGAGAAGGTCAGAACATACTTTTGATTCATCTGGTTTCCACAAATACCTGATACTTTTAAACTTAGTCACTTAACTCCTTTAGCACTTACTTTGCCTTCAATTGTCTGTCAGTACAGCGAGGATACAATTGTAAGACACTTGAAATATAAAGCTATTACTTATGTGAAATTATTTGTTGCATAATCATGCCTCTATTTTTCATTTTACTTTTGACATAAACATTATAAACATTTTATAAAACTACAAAAACTACTACCACTATAAAAGGCTCACTTACTGTGTCCAAAGTAAAAATTCCAGCAACAAACAAATAGGAAGACACAGACACAGCTGATATATCCAGTTCAAAACTTTTACTGCAGTGCAACAAAACACAAGCGCTTTCACCAAACAGGCATCATCAGGTGTATTACAGAAGCACTAACAAACACACCCCTATTTAATACATCAAATGTCACATGATACAAATTAAAATTTAAAACCACAAATTTAAAGACACAACACATATAAAAGACATCAGGATTCCAAAACCTCGGTCTTAGCACGTATATCACCCTGCCTCACATTCTCATAAACCCTAGCAATTACTAAAAATTTAAAACCATGACTAGAGTCAGTACTCAAAACATGCTTCGCCAATGCACTAACCACATTACCTTTGTTCATATGGTAGATTTGTTCTCTTATGCGTTCTCTGAAGGGACGATCAGTCTTACCTATGTAAAACATTTTGCATACAATGCACTGAGCTAAATAAACAATATGTGAGGTATCACTTGTAGCTGCTATTGTGAAATTATAACATCTACTTTGGTCGGGATGTTCAAATTTGCAACTGCTGTCAATATACTTGCATCCTTTGGGTAACACAACCTAACAATCTACATCACTAGTATAAGTAACTTTAAACCCCAAACCAGTGTTATACTTACTTTCTCGCCTCCTAACAAACTCACTATTACCTGTAGAAAAATTGAGTCACCTTATTAAGGCCATCTAAATTGGGTATAACAGTAAATAAAGACACCACATCCATAGTAACAAAAACCACATCATCATTCAAACTATTAAAGACATATTCATGAAAGTCTCTAAGAAAATGTTCGGTGTCCCTTAATACATGTGTTAATTTATTAATACCAGTCTCAAATGTTTTTCTATATATATATAGAGATAGTCTCAGTGCACCAATATCTACCAGAAACAGTAGGTCTAAGTGGTGGATCAGGCCCATCTTTGTGTACCTTCGGGAGACCTTATATAACAGGAACAGTAGGTTTATTTATATAAAAATATTCCAAAAGATGACTGTCAAAAAGATTCATATCAAACATACATTTAAGTAAAATCTGCACATCGTGTATAATTGTGTTGGACTTGAATGCAAGTTAATTTCTCATAGAATAACTCATCATTTAGCAATGCCTGCATTTTAAACATGTACCAGGTCCTATCTAATACCACTCTACTCTCCACCCATTTCACATCTTTGGGGATTTTATCCTTTAAGCAGGAAACCTTCAGTGATAATCTTGTGGGTTTCCACCATATAATTGTATGTGTATTTTTACAAATGTATGGTCATAGTGCAGAATTGGTCCCACTTCTGTATGTACAGACAAGCTCCAAGTGGTGTTTAGCAACTATGTTGTTGTTGTGTCTTTCGGCTTTTCCCGGTTAGGGGTCGCCACAGCGGAACTCCGGTCCGCTAATGATTGGTAGTTGATTTTTACATGACGAGTTACCAGCCTTGACTCACAACCTTCAACGAAGGTATGCCCATTCATGCATGTCTCCACGCAAAAGACGCTCTAGCTGAGAATCGAACCGGACAGCGTCTTACTGTGAGGCGACAACACTACCGCAGCACCACCACCGCCACCTATTCCATCTGTTACTATAGTAGGTGAATCCTTCATTCTGTTAATGACAATCATTTCCCCATATATCTGCCAAGGCCAGTATTTCAATTAATTGCTTCCCCTTTATGCTTAGGACATTTTATATACTTTTCGCTTCTTTTCCACCTTTGCCTTCCAAAAACATTTTCCAATCTCCAGCTAATACCAGCAGGTTTTCATAAAAACTGCATCACTGACTGACTGGATTTGTTGCATACCAACCTTAGGTGGAGCATATATTGAGACCATTGTCAAATTCTGCCCTAGAGTCTCCCCCTTCCAGTCTGCTGGACAGCAGTCATACCCCTTAATACCACTGCTTCCCTTTTTGCACTGTGATAACACAAGTGGGTAGCACATTATAACTCTTCCACATTAGTTTCTCATGCGCTGCCCTACTTGTGTGTTTCGTGTAGTAGAAATATGTTCACGCCTTCCTTTTTCACCGTTTAGTGTTCTGTCCCTCTTGATTGGATTTGGAACTGTCAGTCCATTTATACTGTATGTCATTACCTGCAGATTTATTACTTCAGTTACTTTAGTCATCTTATATCCCTCTTTATGTCCTGCCATCTGACTGCCTCCACCCCTGGCTTCCCCCTTCCACATATTTGTTATAACAAGTACTCTGCAGCCAACCTGCTTTATTACCATTTCTCATAAAACATTTCACCTTCTTACATTCCCCAGTATACATCTTGTACAGGATTCTTCACCTTCCCCTCATTTTTTGATGTCTTACTTGATAAACTTATGTGCACTATATAGAAAACAAGACAAGGGTGTTTTTCTCATTACAGCTTGGTTCATTTGTCTCCTACTCCCAACACGTGCGTGGGTGCGACAGTGTGCAACTTCAGAGACAAGCTTCTTCCCCTGACCGCCAGGACCATATGTTAAGTTGTCAATCTCGCCTTCATTCTTGCTGGATGGGTTCGGAGCCGATCCTCGGCTCCGACTCGGTACTTGCTTAGCTTGAGAACTCCTTTTACCAGCTCGAGGCAACCCTATATCCCATGATGCAAGGCGGGACTACCCCAGATCTCGTTTGCCGCTTTGCGAAGAGGTCTCCTTTTTTGCCAGCTGAGGTAAGTTTGAGTTTTTCAAACAGCTTAAGTCAGGGTTTATCTTCCCCTTTTCCTATTTTTTAGTGTGTAGTGTCCATACTATCACCCTATTCCCCTTATAGTTAAAAAATTTTTTACTTTATAAAAAGTTTAAAAATTTTAGTTAGGCCTAGGCCTTCCTTATTAATCCCTACCTGTGTGTCTGTGTTTGTGGGATTAATTTGTGTGACTGTTTTGGGGTGTGTGTGTGTGAGTATTTTATTACTCTTTTCCTTAGACTATGTCTTAAAGAGGTAAAGGTCTCGGGCTTCAAGAAGTGTGACTCGTGCTGTCAGAAAATGTCTCTGACAGACGGTCACACTTCTTGTGTTTACTGCCTGGGGCCTTTACACCTGCAGGACTCCTGTGCTTTGTGTCACTCTTTTAGCCAGCGAGTCCTGCAGGAAAGGAGGAATAAGTTAATCCTCCGTGGCTTGTTAAAGCCGGAAGGTTCACCCACTAAACCTGGGTCCAGCAAGCCTTCCAAGCCATCTAAGGGTCAGGCTACAGCTTCTAAGCCTTCCCCGGTGGCTCCGACTCCTTCGGAGTTGAGATCGGCTCCGGCCGGAGCCGATCTTTCTCCTTCTCAGCCAGGGTTGGTTCCGACACCCAATCTGCTGTTGCCTTGTCGGCTCCGGCTGGAGCCGACACAGTATCCAGTATCGGAGCCGAGAAGCCTTCGGCTCCATCTGGAACCCATAGGACGTCGGCTCCGATGACTTCATCCAAGAAGAGATCTCGGTCCCTGTCTTTGGAATCTATCCACTCGGCTCCGGGGTCTCCTCTTTTGTCGGAGCGGAGTCATCGGAGCCGATCTTCGAGATCTTCCAGGCTGTCTGACCACGATTTAGAAAGGGTGGTAAGCAGGCTGTTAAAGTCGCAGGCACTGGCCCAAATGCTCCATAGCCCGTCTCAGCAGACTTCGGCTATTGCTTCACCCCTTGAACTTCCTCCTCCGACTCCCCACCAGAGTTCGGAGCCGGAGCTTCTCGGGACAGCGACTGTGTCGGTGCCGGAACCGATACATCCTTTTTCGGCTCCGTCGTCTTCGGCTCCGATCTCCTCCTTGAGACCTTCCTTGGAGGGATCCGGTCGTCGAGTTTCCCTTGTCGGCTCCGAGGGGGCTAGTGGCATCGGACCCTAGTCCGACCCTGCTCTCCCTCTCGGGGCTTCGGCTTTGGTAAGCTCGGCACCGACATCGGCCTCGGAGACTACCCTCTCAGTGGAGCCGGGAATTCCTATTTCCTCGGGCGGGAATATTCCGGTCTCCCGGGGAGGGAGCCTTTGAGGTGATGAGGAGTGTTCTGGCACCTGAGCCAGGTCAATGGTCCATCCCTCTAGCTCCTCCCTCTTCGGTGCCTGTAGGCGCCTCCTGCCAGCCTCTTCCTCTCAGGCCCAGGGATCCATCGCCCCAGGTTTCCCCATTGGGAATATCTTCCTCTTCCGAGGTTTCTCCTGATCCTGCAGGGGAACCCCTCGGAAGAGGGCGTGTAGAGGAAACACACAGACTCCCCTGAGTCTACTACATCTGATACCGACTTGGATGAGTCGGAGGGTTCCCCTGATCCCCTCTGAGGATGTCTCCTTTTCAGACATCCTTGAGCTCCTCAAACAGAGGGGAATTGGCCTCCATTGACCCCTCCGAGGATGAGTCGGTATACCTGGAGGCTTTGGATCCCGACCCTCCACCTCCTGGGTGTCTCCGCCTTCGACCCACTTATGCAGGTAGTGGCTCGGAAGGCGTGGGCAGCTCCAGATTCTGTGGAACCTGTCCCCAGGAGACCATCCAAGTTTATTACGGCCCCTACGGACAAACAGTTTCTTTCCAAGGGCGTCTCTGTGGATGCTATGGTGGTGGCGGCGGCCACTAAGAAGGAACTTGCGGATCCTTCAGTACCTGTCCATCCTCCTAACAAAGATTCTAGGACCATGGACAGGTATGGAAAGCGGATGTTTTCTTCAGCGACCTTTGCTATGCGTTCGCTGAACTACCTTTGTCACTTCACCAGGCTTCAAAGAGATATTCTCAAGGAACTAGGTGAAGTGGTCCAGGATCCTTCTGCTGCTGGGGCTCAAGAAAAGATTGCCTCACAGCTAGCAATCCTGAATTCCTTATCCAACTCCTCCATGCGGCTCATGTCCTATGCGGCCGATGGAGCAAGCGGGCCGCAGGCATAGGAGTGGCTCTTAGACGTCAAGCCTGGATGCGGCTTTGTAATTTTGCGGACCCCTTTAAGGCGTCCTTCACCAATACCCCCTTTGACGGTTCGGCTTTGTTCGGACCTCAGGTGAAGGATACCTTGACCAGGTGTGAGCAGGACGGTGAAACTCTTTCTGCCGTTGGAGTCCATTTTTCCACCCCTTCTAGACCATATCCCAAGGGTCAGAAGGGAGGGAAGATGTGGTTCCGCAAAGCCCAAGGAGCTACACCGGACACACGTGGTCAGTTTACCCCCAGAGGCAGAGGGGGTAACAATAATAGACGCCGCCCTAGAGGCAGGGGGGGTCCTCAGAACCAGGGCAACAGGGAGTCGCTTCCTGAGAAGCCCTTTCAGCACCCCTGAGGTATTGCCCGACTGTCCACCCTTGGAGGCAGTCGGGGGGAAGGATTTCGCTGTACCCAGTAGCCTGGCATTCCCTTTCACAAGATATGTGGGTACAGTCGATCATATCCGAGGGTTACAAAATCCCCTTGAAGGTATCCCGTACCTCAACAATCCCTTCCAGACATCTCACCCGGTCAAAGGGATTTGGCAGAACAGGAGGTTTCAAAGCTCCTAGAAAAAAGAGCCGTCCAGACTGTTCCGGCAGACCAAGTAGGATCCGGCGTCTACTCGAGATTCTTTTTGGTCCCCAAAAGGACGGGAGATTGGAGACCAATATTAGACCTGAGCAGTCTAAACAGATTTGTCAAGAAGGCAAGATTCCGGATGGTCATGCTTCAGTCCATTCTGCCCTTTCTGGGCAAGGACAACTGGATGTGCTCTATAGACCTTCAGGACGCGTACTATCACATAAAGATTCACAGGCGCTCCAGAAGGTTTCTCCACTTTCGGCTAGGGACCATTCATTACCAATTCAGAGCCCTGCCCTTTGGCCTCACTTCAGCCCCCAGAGTGTTTACCAAATGCATGGCAGTGGTCACAGTTCATCTGAGACGTCAAGGATTCCAGGTGTTTCCTTATTTAGACGACTGGCTCCTCTCCGCCACCACCAGGTGTCAGCTTCTTCAGACCAGAGACTTCACTCTGCAGCTATGCAGGAATTTGGGAATTTCAGTGAATTTCGAAAAATCTTCTCTGCGGCCTTGCCAATCTATCACCTTTATAGGCGCAGAATTAAACACCGTCAAAATGTTAGCCAGACTAACAGATCAAAGAATTCTGGACATCCAAAAATACGTTCGGATTTTATTGCAGAGCAGCAAAGTCAAAGCCAGACTGGTACTAAAGGTTCTAGGTCTTATGGCTGCGGCCATTGTTCTTCTACCACTGGCTCGCTTCCACATGCGTCTTCTGCTGTGGATGTTATTCACTCAGTGGTCGTTCCACAGTCTTCCGATGAGGCACGAAATCTTAGTCACACAATCGTGCAGGACTCATCTGAACTGGTGGATATCTTCCCCTCTTCTTCATCAGGGCTGACCTTTTGTTCCCCCTCCTCCAGTTGCCACAGTTACTACGGATGCCTCTCTGATCGGGTGGGGGGGGCATTATCAGGGCAGGATGGTCCACGGGACGTGGCCACCCATAGAATACCATCTGCACATAAATGTCCTGGAGATGAGAGCGGTGCTTTTAACGTTGCAAGCCCTCAACGACTTTCTTCCCGCGGGGACTATTGCAGTACAAACGGACAACATGTCCGTGGTCTGGTACATCAACAAGCAGGGCGGGACCAGGTCCTATCCGTTGTGTCGAGAAGCTCTCAGACTTTGGCAATGGGCAATCTCCTCTCATCAGTTTCTGATAGCAACGCACATCCCCGGCAGGTCCAACCTCTTGGCGGACAGGCTGAGCAGATCCATTCTCATGCCTCACGAGTGGTCTCTCAATCAATCTGTAGTGGACCAGATTTTTCTGAAGTGGGGCACTCCTTGTTGCAATCTTTTTGCTACACCCCAAAACAACAAGTGCCCCGATTTTTTCACCCTCTTTCCCCTACCAGGCCAACCCCTGAGAGACTCTCTAACCCAGGATTGGCCCGGGGACTTTTGTACGCTTTTCCTCCTTTTCCCTTGATTACACAAGTCATTCAGAAAGCCACCGTTTTGAGGGCCAAGTTGATTCTCATTGCCCCTTACTGGCCTCGACAAATTTGGTTTCCGTCTCTGCATCGTCACCTCCTGGTGCAGCCCTGGCATCTGGACCCAGTTCCGGATCTCTTGATCCACCAGTCGGGTCAACAGCACCGGGCCATTCATTCTCTCAACCTCACTGCTTGGTTGCTCCACTTCCTTCCCTAGCCAGGCTTCCTATGATCTCTGATCCGGTCAGAGATATCTTAGTGGCTTCTTTGAAGTCGTCCACCAAAACCGTTTATGTTAGCAAGTGGCGACGTTTTTCCATTTGGGCAAATTCCAGAAATATTGATCCCTTTACTGCTCCTGTGCATTCTGTTTTAGATTTCCTGGCTGAGGTTTTTCAGTCAGGATCTTCTTCATCTACAGTAAAAGTTCAACTGGCTGCTATTTCCAAGTATCATGTTGGCTTGCAAGATCATAACATTATGTCTCATAGACTATGCAAGGCCTTTCTGAGAGGAGTGTTTCTCCTAAAGCCGCCAATAAAACATCCTCCTCCACAATGGGATCTAAATTTAATGTTGGCATCCTTGATGTTACCACCCTTCGAACCGTCTGCTTCATGTTCATTGAAATTATTGACCTGGAAAACTATATTTTTACTGGCTGTCACTTCAGCAAGAAGGGTTTCCGAGATTCAAGCTCTCTGCATCCGTTCCCCTTACTTGGTTTTTCACAAGGACAGGTTATCCTTAAGAACGAACCCGTCCTTTCTCCCCAAAGTTGTGTCTCAAACCAATATTAATCAATCCATAGATCTACCAGTCTTTTTCCCAAACTATTCTGACAGAGCTGAACAAAAGCTTCATTTTTTGGATGTCCATCGTCAGCTCAGGTACTATTTGCATAGAACGAAACAATTCAGGAAATCGGACCAATTATTTGTCTCCTATGCAGAAAACAGGAAAGGTCTCCCAGTGTCTAAAGTGACCTTATCCAGATGGTTGTCTTCCACCATTTCTTATGTGTACTCACTCAGAGGCAAGCAACTACCTTCTAAGCCGAAAGCACACTCAACCAGGAGTCTATCCACTTCTGCAGCCTTTCAGGATAGGCTACCCATTGATACCATTTGTGCAGCAGCTACTTGGGCCACTCCTCATACCTTTGTCTCTCATTACAAGTTAGATTTGGCCTCCAGAGACAGGGCCAGTTTTGGTTCCACAGTTCTCAAGAGTCTGTTCCATTGAGCCACCCGGGATACAGGTGCTAGGGACGTGGTCCCATCCAGCAAGAATGAAGGCGAGATTGACAACTTAACATTTAGAAGTTATGTACCTACCATAACGTTCCATGTTAGTTGTCTTCTCTCGCCTTCTTTCTTGCGTCCCTCCTTCCCCCTGGCCTGGACAGATCTTGAAGAGTTCCTATCAGGTTGTTTCCTCCTGAGCCTTCATTAGAGGACTCTTTTATTATGAACTTGGGTTTCCTAAATATATTAGGTTAGTCCTTGTCAGGGTAGGTTAGCTACCAAACGAGATCTGAGGTAGTCCCGCCTTGCATCATGGGATATAGGGTTGCCTCGAGCTGGTAAAAGGAGTTTTCAAGCTAAGCAAGTGCCGAGTCGGAGCCGAGGATCGGCTCCGAACCCATCCAGCAAGAAAGAAGGCGAGAGAAGACAACTAACATGGAATGTTATGGTAGGTACATAACTTCTAATTCTTTTCACCTGTTCTGCCTTATCGCATTTTATCTAGTCCTTAATTTGCCCCGGTATAGTTCCTTATATATTAACCAATACCTAGTTTGGCCAACCCCATATATTCTCCCTCCCCATTCCCTTGTATGGGTCCATTTAACATTTTTTGTCCTGTACATTACAGTGAATATTTCACTTTGTAGCAGACCACAGTTCTTGATGGTTGGATAGCACCATGTGTTCGTCTTGGTATAACTAGTTCAAAAATAACCTATTTGTTAGATACCAAATTAATTAGTACTATAACCCTCCAGTTCTCTTTTTTACCCATTCTCAGTGTACATATAATATTTGCACAACATTCCTAACTGTGATGTTAATCACATCTTTTATGCTTATCTGATGGCCAACAGCAGTAAATACTTACCATTAGAACACTTTATCATCATCTTGTTTCAAATTAATATTACAATGAAAACTACATTCAAACGTTTTACACTTTATACTGTGTGCATTTAACTCTGCTGTTTTTAATTTATTAGATTGTTTGCATTCTCTCTGTTTGAATTATGTTGTGTAATCTATTCAGTTTTAAATTCTGTTCACTCTATATCATTCTCCTTAATGAGAAGTTTGTAACATTGATTGTTTTTCTGTGGAGCTTTTCTCCCTGGTCCTCCGCTGAAAAATGGCTTTAGCTCAGTCGAACTTTCCTGGTCAACAAATGTCATAAATAAGTAAATAAATGGCCTCAACAAATCATCCTTTTAATACAGTTTCAATTTGATATAGTTGCACCCCCCTCCCCACACACACACAATTACTTCAGCACCATTACTGTAGTTAACGTTTGTGCTTCATTATTGTGATCTGCTTTTAATTTGTGCTGACAAGCTTGTATGCATCAGTTCCCCATGAAATGTTTCTTAATCCTTCTGCAAGATTTAGTTTTGATTCCTCTTGAATCAGGGTACCAATTTATCAATTTAATTCAAGGTAACAGTTTAGCACAGTTTATGCTGCTGCTTGATTACTCTGGCACCATATTTTACCTTTATACTTGAATATGAATACAAAGCAAGTTGCAAAAATTAAAAATCATTCATGCATCAGCCCCTAACATGTTTTCTCCTTTCATTGTACCTTTGTCAGAATGGTATGGTCCTCTACCCCCATCCAAGCCACACCACAGTGTATGGACTTGATTTGCCTACTTCACTTCCTAGAGCAGGTTCTCACACTGCAATAATATCGTTATAATTCAAAAACAGTGTTTCAGCTTGTTGGGGTAGTTTCACGACAGCCCCTTTACACAAATACTTCTGTAAGATTATTCTGATGTTATTATTGACGTTAACATTACATTAAAACTTTACCCATTGTAAAATAGTATACTTAAGTGCAATTTGATTTTGGTTTGCACTGGTGTTTATGCCTCCATTCCCCATGTGATTTCCCCTCAGCACTGCCCATCCAACAAAATAGAATACCCCCTGTGAATGATTGTCTCACACCATCTTCCTCATCTTTCTGAGTCAGCCTTGGATTGTCTGCTCCTTCACTTTCCTTGGTAGATATTTGTTAACTGAACCTTAGCTTAGGAAGTATTGCTTTGTCCATGACATCAGATTATGAAACGTGTGGGGTGATGGAAAAACTGGGATTCTTAAAGAAGATACAGGGGCTGAAAATATGAACTAATGTGATAGTCTAGAGGAATATACAGCCATGCCTGACCTGATTTTTTCGACACCTGTGTTTTATAGTGTACAGTGCATACATATAAAATGTCCTTTACTCTGTTGCTAAAAATTAAAATAAATAACAGAAAATGGGGCTTATTCATTACTCATTGACTTTAAAAACTTTGGAATCATCTATCATTTGCTGTGAGGTTAAGCTTCTTACTAAAACCATTCAAAATCAGCATTTATAAATATATGGGTTATAGAAGGTTCCATCCTGGGATAATGGTAGCCAAACTTCCCAGGTGCCAGTATGTCAAACTTGGTATCAAACTGGATGAACCTGCCATCACTTGTTTGCACTTAGTGTTATTTCTGTTGCTGTGTTGTTTTCTGATAAGATGATGTGAATGACTGACTTTTGCTCTTATTCCAATTTTAGGTTGGCAAGCAGAGTTTGGGGGCTACACATCTTACATTGCCAAAGATGAAGACGAAGAGGTAAGTGTCATTCATGTGGTTTAAAAATCCCAATAGAATATTTAATTTAAAAAAGTTTGTGACAGCTGAGTACTACATGAAAAACATAGCATGTTTTGTAATTTATGATATTCATTATGGTATTCACTGTTGCAGTTAATTTCTGGGATTTCTGCCTATAGCAGCTTGACAGCCTGCCCAACTTCCAGAACTATACATTCCTCTTACTGACCTTAGCTGACTCCTCTGATTTGGACATCAGGATGTCAGTGGTATCAGTTGGGCATTGGCTAATGCCGTTTTCAGATCATTCTTCCCGCAGTACATTGTATGTTGTTTGCGGCACTAATCATTGTCAGCTGTGCATGTTGGCCTGCTTCCAGAATTACAAATAAGTACCCCACATGAGAAATTTTATTTGCTTGTCTTTCTTATAGCAGCTTCCTAGATTTCTGATGTTCATCGTGTTTCACTGTTGCAGTCATTACACTTGGGTCGGCCTGAATTCCAAAGTCCTGGTCTGGCATCGGTTGCTGTCACCTCGTCCCTGACATCAGTGCGCCAGGGGTATAAAAGATGCAGCCAATGCCATTTTCTTCAGTCTTTCTTGCCGCGCGGTGCCCGAAGCAAAAGCAGTTCGCAAGTGCCGGTCGGCCGACTCCTGAGATTTTTGAAATCAAATTTCAGATCCGAAGTCTTCAGTAAAGCTAAGTACCCCGTTGGGGAAACTTTTTTCTTCCTCCAGACCGATGTCAGAAAAAGTTAACAATTGTATTTCTTGTGGGAAGCAAGTACCGCATAAGGATTTCCACTCTTACTGTATTCCTTGCCTAGGCCCTGACCACGACATTGCTAGTTGTCAGTTTTGTGCTAGATTTAACCAACGCACTATTAAGCGTCGGTACGATTTTGCTTTTCATTATTTTGGCAGGTTTAACTACATAATGCTGTCGAAACAACCGATGACCGGAATTCATAAAAAGCGCAAGAATAACGACAAGGACAAGCATCCGAGGTCCAAAACCAATGACGAAGCCTCTTCTAGGCCAGTCGCCGGTGCTCAGTGAGGCACTTTCGCAACCCTTGACTCCCGCTACCTCAGAGCCACAGGCCGCCTCCAACTCCCACGTGGAGACAGCTAGGCCTCTGGATACTCAAGGTATTAGACCTTCGGAAATTAATCACTCAGATGGGTCCGGAGCCGCTGAGCAGGCATCGGCTTCTGAGGGTGTCTTCAGACCTACACAACTTTATATAAAGCCTACTTCAGCATCCAAGACAAAGTCTAAAACAGTTTTAAAGACAAGGAAACCAGTTCAGCATTCTCTAGGACAGGCTTCTATGCCTAAGAAACAGATGCTCAAAATGGCCGAAGACCTAATTACTTTGATCAGGGGTTCCCATCCCCCTCCTGATAAGAGGCCTAGGCAAGACACTGAATATGATTCCTCTGATTTCTCTTCTGATCAGGGATATTCTGTTCCTCCCTATGAGGATTCTGATGCTGAAGCTTCTATTCCTTCAGCTTCTGCTCCTGAGGACTATTCTTTTGGGGAAACCCTGCATACCATGAGGGAGCATTTCCATTGGGAGAGCCAGGATTATTCCAATTCTAAGAAAAGACTTGGGGACTTTCTTTTACTTCCTCAGCACAGACCTCTTGCAATTCCCCCTGTTTTAGACATAGTGGATGATGTTTTTTCAGAGTCCGGCCTGTCTCCAGACTCTTTACCTCCTGCCCCTGTTAAACCGGACAGATACTACAGGGTCCCAGACTCCCATAAATTTCTTTACAAAATCCGTGCTGCTGACCCAGAAACTATCTCACAAGGTCCCAAAAGGGCAGGGGCGGCTCGTGGCATCGGGCTGCCGGACTGCAGCCCCCTCAGCTAGACAGCTGAGTAGTTTATTTTGTTTTTTATTATGTAAAAAAATCTGTTTTTGTACTTTAAATTTGAGTCCAGCGACTGAAATTATGTCATGCATTCTGCGCTTCAATCGCAACAGCGTTTTTTTTTCTAAATTCTTGCTGCAATGTTTTCATTGCAGCCGGAACAAAGAAGGCATCATTGTGATGCCCAGAACTTCCAGAAGTCTATGCGGTTGAGACACAAACCGCATAGATATGGAAGGCTCGGACTGCGGCGTCCGCAGCCGTCATGACGTGCTTGCTGGGCAAATGCTGCTGATTGGTTGTCGCTCTCTTCCCGGGCTTTATGTGCTGGGAAAAGAGTGAGAATCAAACAGTAAGTCAGTTGTGGGTTGATTCGTGACTGAGTCAGTACTCGGTCACACGGGAAGGATTTACCGAACCTTTAATTTGCTACTTGCCATTGGATTTTTATTATTTTTTTTTTTTTGGGGTGGCTCAGAAGAACAGAAGAAGAACTGAAGAAAGAAGTAGTAGAAGAAAGAAGTTAGAAGAAGAACAGAGTGAAGGTGCAGAAGTATATCAGGTAAGTAGGAAGGCCCGGGTAAGCTAAACGGCAGGGAAACCGGCGTATATAGATTGTGACTTGACTGTTTACTTTGTACTTACCCATCAGCAGTTTTTGACTTAATGGTTCTACCTAGTGACCTTAATAGGTTAACAGTTATACAAGTAAATCCCTCTCCAGAGGCATCTAGCTCTTTAAAACTGTGTTGAGTCAAACATAATATATTCTTCACCTCTCTCTAGTTTAAATTCCACATCATATTGCATTCTGTACTTCTGGTTTATTTAAATTCCACATTCCTTCTATTAATCCTCATTAAATATTGCTAGCTGTGTAACATCTGCTCATAGCTTACTCCTTCATTTTAATTTTCAAATGTCCCTGTGTCAAAGTTTTTCACTTCAGTCATGCCAATAAATAGTTCATTTTTATATTTCTGTTCAACAGCAAGCACATTTTTGTAATATATGCTTGTTTTTCTTTTTAGACATTTTTACACAAATTCTGCAGGACTGATTAAAACTTGGATGATGCCTCCTATTCTGCTTATAGATACATTTACCTTAAGTTGTGATCAACCTGGCTTCTATTTTGGATTCTCACATAATTCACTTTTTCATACCCATTATTTTTATAATATACCTAATTTTGCTTCTCATGTTGTCTTATTATTTTACTTTTCTTACATTCTTATCATCAGTGAAATCCTTCTAACTGTGCACCAGTAATTTAATTTATTCTACACTGATAGTGAGTCACATGATTGCATGCCTACTCTTTTCCATTGAAATCATAAAATAATAACTTTTACTTCCTCTCACATCATTCTTTATACAGAGAACCAGACTAAGGATTCTCTTTTCCTAGTTTTTTCCACTAGCTCTTTTTAAATCCCTGTATGCTGAATAGTTTAATTAGCTTAGAGTTCTAATCTGCCTTAGGCAATTTGAGTTTCCACATCAGAATTATTTTCGTTGTTCCTGCCCATCCTCTAAACCTGTCCTTAACCAGCTCATCACTCTGGCAGTTGCAGTGGACAACCTGTAATTGGTAAAAAAAAAAAAATCATAGGATGCTGCTAAGCAATTCATCAGGACAATCATTTGTAGCCTAGTAATTGCAATTCCAATTCCTTCCTACCTCTTTCCGTGAGGGTTTGTGAGATGGGTCCGAAGATGTATTGGCATTTCTCACCCAGGCAACTAGGTTGCATTTGTAGAGAATTAGGGAACTACTTTGTTTAATGTAAAGGAGAATTCTTTGAGTTTATCTACATGCCAGCATGATCAGTTTATCTTACAGTAAAGGTTAAGGTGTTTTGTTAGGGTGCTTGTGGTGTTGCTGGTTTTGTGTGTATAAAGGAGTTTCCTCAAAACAGAGTCATTTGAAACCTTACACATTTAACCGCCGGCTCCAATCAAGGCTGTCCCTCCTCAGAGTTGTACTCAGAAGTCAAGAATAACCACCGTTACAAAAAATGGTTATTGGCTTTGTCCAGGTTTTTTGTGCTAAGGTTGACAGCTATGGTAAGAACTGAATTCACTGAATATGTTTGAGGGCTGTATTCCCTCATTACTGGGTTTGTCCAGGTGTTTTGTGCTAAGAGGTTGACAGTTATGGTGAGAACTGAATTCATTAAATGATAGCCATTTAAGTTTTAGTCTTCCTCTCTTTCACAAAGCAGCTGATTTGGTGTAGTGGTATGTTGCTCTGACTGTTTTGCACAGGGACCTTGGCAGTAAAATGTATGGTGGTAACACAGCATTTTTCTTTCACAAAGCAGGTGATTTGGCATAGTGGTATGTTGTTCTGACTCTTTTGCACAGGGATCTTGGCAGTAACATGTATGGTGGTAACACAGCATTTTATTCTATCAGCTTTCCAAGATTATACAAGCAATGTTTAATGTGTCCCAGGTTTTTGTCCTTTTGACCCACCCCAATAAATTTGGCTTTTTCCAGATTTCTTGTGCTGCGAAGTTGAAATGCAGTTGAGTATTGAGTAGATTTTACAAGGAGCTGAGAGCTGCAGGGGAACAGAAGTTTAGTGTTGATTATGCTGAGTCAGCTCGCATTGCTAATAGCACAACAGGTTGTGTAGTTGTTTTTGATGTAGAAGGTTGTTGGTTCTACTCCCATAAGGGGTGAATGCTGTCGTACTGAAAGTTAAGATACTAACTATGAGCCTGTTATCAGCTTGCCATCCATTTCCTATTGCAATATTACTAGCTTATTTTTAATGTAATTTAGGCAATTTATTCCTCAGGGGCATCAGACACTTTATTTTTCGATGAAACCATGAAATATAAAGGTGTTTGCTAGCAGCAACCTCTTCATTACAGATTTATTTAACGTGGAATTATTTAGATGACTTTTTTACTACTTCAGAGATTGTGCATATTTACCGATAATGGTGAACTGTAGAATTGTGCATATTTACTGATAATAGTGGACTGTAGAAGTTTGAGTAGACTTTTATGATGGAAATGTTCTGAATTGGGCAGTTTTGTCATTGGTGCATGCGTTTTGTTTCATTGTTTACTGGAAAAATGTTCAAAGCAATAGGAAGGTGTATCAAAGAGCACATGTATGTTTCATATGCAAGGGGCCTATGATTTAAAAACAGCCCAGAATGAATCTTTATTTGCCACGGGTAAAATGTATTTTCTTTGAATGCGGGTTTCAATGTTGCTTCAATGAATGTGAGTTTCAAGGGCAGAGAAGTTTTAATGCCAAGTTTGTTTAGCAGATGTCTTAGTGTTTGTGCTGTAAAATTCAAAATATAACTTTCAAATGAAGTTCAAATCATCATAGAAGTAAATCAGTATGCACATTAGTGTTTTTGGTAAATGGAGTGAAATAGCCAAGTAATGGATCATTGGAATGGCTGCAGGGGGAAGCTCCAGTCGACCATGGTTTTGTGAGGGGGAATGGCGGCAAACTTAGGCAGCCCCAGCTGAACTATACCTCCCAACTGTCCAGATTTTCAAAGAATGAATAGATTTTTTGCTTCTTATTTTTGGTTTGTTCCTCATAAAATTTGTGTTTTTTCTGGCAAATCATTTAGGAATTAAGTCACTAAATAATGACACACTGAGTTTCAGACTTCATAACCTTCAGAAAAATGCATGCTAAAGTAAGACCTGTTCTATCAACTGTCTCAGTTTATGCAAGAGCAATTTTTAGTACTGTTTATATGTTCCCCCAATATATTTGGCCTTGCCCAGATTTATTGCATTAACAGGTTGAGAGGTACATGCAAATAAATTGCTTTATAGAATTAGGCATAGCCAAACCTCTCAACTGTCCCTGATTTTGGCTCAAAATGTTGCTCTTCCCCTAATGATCCCTCCACAAAATAGCAATTTTGGAAGAAAACATGGAGGGTTTATAATTAAGAAATAACTGTAATAATCAGTTAGATTACTTTTATTTCAGAAATGCATGTAGATTCTTTTATTTTGTCAGCTGCTCAAGTTAGCAGTACTAATATTAAAGTGTCCCTTCTTTGACAGGTTCCCAGCTGTATTGTGTTGCTATAGCCTATTTTATATTTGTACATCCACATTTTTGGTCCATTTTTCATAAAATTGTGTTTTTTGGCAAATTAGTGACAAATCATTAAACACTGAAGTTAGAAAATGACGACAGACATTTGAGTTTCAGATTTCATACCATTCAGAAAATTCATACTAATGCAAGACCTCTATTATCTTTCTAGGTTTATAAGAGCAATATTTTAAAAATTGTCATTATTTTTGGGCCTTTGTCCCATTTCTATGTATGGCTTTGTCCAGATGTCTTGCTCTGAGGTTGAGAGGTATGACAAATGTGTCAGGGCCATCACAAGTCAGCCAGAGGCATTTCAAACTGTGACATACTTGTTGCACCTCACTCCCCCATGTAGTGACTCTGGATGTGTCGAGGTAAGGAGTAGTTATGCAGTGTAAATGTGCAGAGTACCCCCCCCCCCCATCCAAGGTAGACACAAGTACTAGAGTGGCCTTTCATCTGTCCTTGATTTTTACAGAATGGTCTGTTTTCTGTCATATTTTTTGTACTGTTGATTTATGCTTATTACTCAGTGCCTGTTGCTCTGTGTTTAAGTAGTAATACTTTAATGACCATCAGGTAAGCTTGGCTGAGATTGCAAGATGCAAGTAAGCTTTAATAAGCATATACTGTTAAAGAATTGCCAGCATTGAAAGCCTTTCTGTTGCCATGTAGAGAATACTTAACTAGATAATGTATAAGCCTTGGGTATTGAAATGCGTATGACAGTATTTGTAATAAAGGACAGGATTACATTATTTTTAAGAGTCTTGTTACACTTGGTGACTTCCAGTCATCTCTGCAGGCTTTACCCGTAAACAGAATGCCAGTCGTGTGGTCCATAACCTGTACAGTAATCCTTTTAAGCAATCTATCTTGAACTTATTTCTTGTTTGCTTTTCATTTTTTACTTTGATCATGTTTTCCCCATGAAACAAGTAGAAGTCAGGCAGCAGTTCTTTTTTTTTTTGGATAAGGAACATTTTTAGTGGGGGCATCAGAGATTTCTACTTTCAGCATGTTACTTGGTACTTTAATAAAGCTGAATATAAATTATAATTAGAACTGCAGTGTAAGAAGTGGTTTGAGTTGAGTGCTGCTTGTTTTTCTTATACTTGATTTTGACTGGCATTCCATTAATGTATTTAAAAAAAGTAATTTATTTTTTCATGCCTCACAACCTTTTTTGTTTCCATCTAGATATTAAGCTGTCATGCAGCCAATGCATTGAAATATTTCTATTCTACACTTCATTTTGTCTTGATTGGACTCTCATAATGACGGTTTGGCACACAGGGCTGTATATTTAGTTTTTGTGGTTTTGAGCATAGCTCCTCCCCTTTCTAGTTGGCCGCACCCCTTCCCATTGACCCCACCCATTCATCTGTCTCCTGCAGCCCCCCTTTGATTTGAATTCACCAGCCGCCACTGCAAAGGGGTCAAAGCTGCTTCTGCCAAAAAACATGTCCCCTCGTACAGAGATTCTAGGGCTTTGGACAAATGGGAGAAAAAAGTTTACACTTCTGCTACCTTGGCTGTAAGGGCTTTAAATTGTCAATTTCATATGCTCAGATATCAGCAATACTTAATGTCTTTGTTAAAACAAAAAAATGTTGACAAATTCTGAATGTTCTGACAACAAAGATTTGCAGGATTTATTGCATGCAGCTGAACAAGTGGGAAAACATACTTTGCAATGTGGCTATGATTCATTGGAGATCTCGTGCAGGGCCGCAGTTACAGGTTCTGTTATTAGAAGGCATGCTTGGTTAAAGGAACAAAATCTGCCTGGTCATGTTAAAGAAAAAATATTGGATGCTCCATTACAGCATGATACTTTGTTTGGTGTTAAGGCAGAGGAGGTGTTAAAGAAAATGGAGGATAAGGCAAAATGTATGCTGACAGTAAAGGATTTCTTACGGGTACAGCCACCCAGATTTAGCAGGAACTGACCCTCTAAGCATTGGTCCTTTCCAGCGTCAGACAGACCACAAAGAGGCCAATTCAGATGCCCTAGAGGCAGGTAACAGCCCCAGGGTTCATACAGGCCCAAACAATGGGGTGCTTCTACCTCCAAAAGCAGAGAAGATAAATCACAGCCTTATAGAAAACAGTCCCAATGACTTCCCTCTGCCAATGCCAAGCACTTATTTTTTGGCAGCACCTTTAGGGGGAACCTAGCACTTTTTTCACAAAACTGGCATAAGATCACCCAGGACAAATGGGTCTTAAATATAGTCTCTCAGGGTTACAGGTTCCACTTTCACACCCTTTCAAAGGCAAAAGGCATGCCAGACCTGCCACGCAATCAATGGCAAGAGGCACAAAAACAAGTTTCATCTCTCATGGACATGGGGGTTATTCAGCCAGTGCCACACCAAGAGCAGGGGCAAGGATTTTACTCGAGACTTTTCTTAGTACCAAGAAAGGGCAAAGCCTGGGGACCAATTCTAGACCTTTCTATTCTAAGTACTTTTCTGGACGTCTCAAAATTCAAAATGGTGACTACAACAGCTTCTGCCCATGCTGGACAAGAAGGCTTGGCTTGTAACTTTGGACCTCAGAGGCATACTTGCATGTCCCAATCAGACAATCTTGCAGAAGATACCTCAGATTCATAGCTGGCTCACTGCACTATCAATTCTCTGCCCTGCCCTTTGGGTTATCTACTGTGCCCAGGGTCTTCACAAAATGCCTGGCACCTGTAATTTCATTTTGCAGACAAAGAGGAATTCAAATATATCCCTATTTGGACAACTGCCTTGTTCAAGCAAAGGGCAAAGATATTCTACTACAGCATCTGGCATTTGTAAAAAGATTACTAATTTGCCAAGGGTACACAGTAAACGAAAAGAAATCAAAACTAGTACCCTCTCAAGAGATAATATTCCTGGGTGCAAGCTTAAATACAACTGACCAGATGGCTTATCTCACGCCAGACAAACAAAGGCATCTGACTTCTTACTTCAAAGACATGACAATAAAGACCCAGTTATCTGCAAGAAAAATTCTGCAAACTCTGGGCTACATGGCATCCTGCATTCTACTAATTCCATATGCAAGACTGCATATGAGGAAACTACAATGGTATCTAAAAAGTGTTTGGACTCAACATTGCCACAGCCTGGAAACAGTACTTATTGTCATTCCCTGCCTGCAGGAATTTCAATGGTGTGCACAGGCCTGTCACCACAACAAGGGACAGCCATTCACCTTACCCACTGCCAGGCAAACACAACAGATGCATCAGATTATGCCTGGGGGGGGGGCACATGGCAGGAAAATGTGTTCAGGGCACATGACCCACAAACCAAATGCATCTTCATATCAATCAAAAAGAGATGCTAGCTGTACAAAATGCCCTGACAGCCTTCAAGGATCTACTTCATCCAGGACAACTACTGATAAAGACGGACAATACTACAGTCATGTGGTACATAAGCAAGGGGGCACACATTCCTGCCCCCTCCGCAGGCAAGCCATGACTTTGTGGAACACAGCATTGACTTATCAAGTACATCTGTAAGCACAATTCCTGCCAGGAAAGACATACTTTGGCAGACGAACTAAGCAGAAATCTCATGGATCCTCACAAGTGGAAACTGGACCCACAAATCTTCAACATGATAACAGGGAAATGGGGATGCCCAGACATAGATCTATTCATTTCCCCTCACAACTGCCAGCTACAGAGATTCTGCACTCGGACTCATCACAAGCAAGCATGAAAAGTGGACTTCCTTTCATTCAGCTGGAAAGCCCTTACAGTATATGCCTTCCCTCCCCTGCCTCTCCTCTCCAAGGTACTCCTAAAGGTCAGACAAGAGAAGCCAAAAATTATACTAATTGCCCCAGACTGGCCACACCAGCACTGGTACCCAATCCTAAAGAGCTTGTCTCAAGGCCCAGCCTGGACATTGCCTCTAATACCTCATTTGCTGACCCAACCGAACAATCAGATCCTGCACAGCCAACTCAGAACCCTAAATCTGGCTGCATGATGGATAATGTAATCATTCAGAACACACCTCTCTCTAAAGCAGTTATGGGTGTTATTTAGGAGGCCCAGCACCAGAAAATCTTATGCAGACAAATGGAAGAGATTCTGTGCTTGGAACTAAGCGCAGGGAATTGACTCACTTGAACCAAATATACCTCAGATTTTGCAATACCTAACTGAGATGCTGGACAAAGGCCTATCCTTCTCATCAATTAAAATCCATGCCTCTGCCATTTCAGCTCACTACAATATGGAACCACCTATTTTTCTCATCCACTGCTAAGACGGTTTCTCAGGGAGGCTAAAAACATAAGACCTCCAAGGAGAGCTCCAATGCCTACATGGGACCTCAGTTTTGTTTTGGAAAAACTCACACCACCTCCTTTTGAGCCTGCCAATACAACAGAGATAAAATATTTGTCATGGAAAACCGCTCTTCTCCTAGCAATAACTTCAGCAAGAAGAGTCTCAGAGTTACAGGCACTAATGGCTGTGGAACCTTTTATTATTTTCCCTCAGGACAGGGTTTCTCTAAGGACAAACCCGACATATATGCCTAAGGTGTAGTGTCCAGCGTGGCTCTTAACCAAACCATTAATTTGCCTACCTTTTATCCAAACCCACAGAATAAGGGGGAAAGACTTCTTAATACTTTGGACATTCACAGACAGCTACGCTTTTACTTGGACAAGACTAAAGCCTTCAAGAAAGACTGAGCAACTCTTAGTGGCATATGCTGCAGGTTCCCAAGGAAAAGCCATTTCAAAGCAGACTATTTCAAAATGGATAGGCCACTGCATTCGTTTCTGCTATTCACAACATGGCAAATCAGTGCCCAAGGGCATTAGGCCACATTCTACCAGAGCAGCAGCCACTTCAGCAGCCTTCCTCAGAGGAGTACCAACCAAGGATATTTTGGTGGCTGCAACATGGACTTCAGTGCACACTTTTACAAAGCACTACCATTTACCTCTCTACTCTAAATCCAGAGCAGGCTTTGCCACTGCAGTTCTGCAGGGCCTCATAGCCACTCCAAACTCTATTTAGGCCCAGTCGCCCAACCTCAGCTTTGGGATTCAATCCAAGTGTAATGACTGCAACAGTGAAACACGATGAACATAGTACAGTTGTGTACCTACCATAAATGTAGATGTTCGAGTGTTGTATTCACTGTTGCAGTCCAGGTTACCCTCCCACCATCCCTCTTTTTTCTTTGCTGAGACTTATCTGTACCTATCTATTCTATACAACCTATGTGGTGTATTTGCTTGCAGATGAAGGTTATGTGCATGCTTTTTTATGATCATAATTTTTACAGCCTACCCTTTTGGGGGCACCTGACATCTGGGGCAAGAAAAACTGAAGAAAATGGCATCGGCTGCATCTTTTATACCCCTGGCGCACTGACGTCAGGGAAGAGGCGTCAGCAACCGACGCCGGACCAGGACTTTGGAATTCAGGATGACTGCGGGTAGCCTGCCAGGATGGGATAACCCAAGTGAAATGACTGCAACATTGAATATACTCGAACATCTACATTTATGGTAGGTACACAACTGTACTTTAATGCTAGTAAAGAAATATAAAATGCGAGTAACTGGAGTGTGAAATGCAAATCCAACATAAAGATTTCCTTGCATTTTGAGTATATTGTCTAGGGCCAGAGCGCAGCATGGACGTTTGTCCACACTGCATCAAATTCACCCCAAAGGCTATCCATTACTGGCTATAATCTGTCTGCAGCAAATGCCTAGGTTAAAAGAAGGCATGTATCTGGTCTTTTTCTGCCATGGCATCAGCAAAAGTCTCAGCAAGCCTGCTTTTATCACTTTGGTCAAGTTCCCTAAAGAGAAGATTTGTGAAAACTATGATAGTCTTTACAAGTCAGAAGGTTCCACTAGGTCCAGTGATGCTGATATTGGTGAGCCACATTGGCAGCCTTGTCCTCTAAGTTGGTTTTGATCAAGGCTTCTGGCAGGACTCCTTTGTAGGTTGCCACTTCATCAGTTTCAGACATGTCATCTCAAACTAAAAGAAAAGGACAGGGAATTGCTAAGTAAAGCACTCTGTCTAGTAGTGATTTTAGTCGAGTTTCAAACAGAAGTTGCCATTAAGGGTATAATTAGTAGGGCATATAAAATAATACGTGGCAACTATAAAAATCAGTCACAAGAGGTTGGAAAAGATTGGAAAAGAGAATAGAAAGGCAAAAAAAAGAGGTTGGAAAAGATTGGAAAAGAGAATAGAAAGGCAAAAAAATCAACAATGGGAAGACATCCGTATGGCTTCCAGGCATGCAACAAAGTCCAGAAGGTTTAAAATTTTTACTTGGAAATGTTTGCATAGGCAGCTTTGTATCCCATGTAGTCTTGAGAGAGCTTTTACTCTGTTAGAACAAATGCTGAAGGTGTGATAGGAAAGAGAAAGATAATTAAAAGCTTGTTTGTTTTTTTTGGGGGGGGGGGTTGTAATCAGTTGGCAGATTTTAAAAGTTCCCTATAGACTCCTTCTGCAGAAATGTTATGGGAGCAAATGGTTGTTACTATGCAGATTATTCTTTTGTGCTAGTACATAGAATCTGAATTATCCAGACATAGTAAGGCCTTACTAAGTTTATGCTATTGGCTGCAAAAAAAAAAACAAATACTAGAAAATCAAAATCTAAACCAACTGTAACTGAATATTGTAAAGAAGATAAAAGAACTTTAAATTAGAATCTTCATAAAAGGGAAGGAGCAAATTACATAGAAATAAATGGAATGGGAATAGTGCTCAGGAGGACGAGTGAGGTTTAAAGATCAAGTGCAAGTTTTTTTTTTTTTTTTTTTTTTTTTTTTTTTTTTTTTTTACCATTTCTTCTTTCGTTATAATTATGCCTTTGTCTTGTAAACAATTCTAAAATGTGTAATTTTTACTTTAGTTCCTTCAGTGGACCTACATTTCTTAAGTTTAATAAACTAGTTATGTCCTTTCATTTCACTGTTGCAGTATTCCTTACAATAGGGATCCCCTGCCAAGGGCGGCCCAACGTCTGGCTGGTATACTAAAGCCTTTAAAACTCAAAAACATTAATTACTACTAAAACAAAACACACACTGGCGACAGAATAAATTTAGCGCTTTTGTCCCGTTTATTACAGAACTTCTTCAGAAAGCTTTTAGTTTGCTAAGGGTACACCGTACATTGCACATCTGTTCCCTGCATACAGCACAGGACATAAAAATGAGATCCAGATGTACCATCCTCAGAACTTCTTCGCCACCAGTCTGAACGCCATCTTTGATAGTCGGTCTGAACACTTGTGTCATTTGCTGGTTCACCAAGCTGTTTTCAGATAAGTGCCCTGTTGGGGTATTACTCTTATCTTTTTTCCTTGTTTTTGTTGCTTGAGTGGTTCATGTCTTCCCAGAAAGGGTAAATGCCAGTGAGGGAGATAGATTCCTCATGAAGACTGTCATGAATAGTGTTTATTTTGTCTGGGTATTTCCCACAACCATACATCCTGTTCTGTTTGCTGGGCTTTCATTCCAAAGATTCTGCATTAGTCAGCTTTCCTCCTTGGCCATTTATTTAGAAAATCAGTGTCTTAAGCTTTTGGCAAAAGACACTATGGAAGGAACTTCCAACTCCTAGGGTCAGCTGTCCACGAAGAAGAAGGCAAAAAAAAACTAGGTTTAATTCTATTTGGCTGTGCTGCCTCCGCTGGATGTCTGTCTTGAGGCTAGTATAAGCCTGGAAGATCGCTCGGGTCATGGGTTGGATTCTTCTGCTGTGACCTGTTTGGAGGCTGGCATGGATCCATCCTCATGTACGTCACTAGAGGTTTTGCAGACATTCCCTTTGGATGTTCAGGAGGAACTGCAGCTGATTATTACCTAAGGGCCTAGGGGTGTTCCATTTTTCCTGCTCTTCAGGACTCCCAAGTGAATAGCAGGGTTTTAGTGCCCATATGACTTTGAAGCCTCCTCAAGAAGTTTCTGTTCCAGACCTCCTTAGTCTTCTACTCCTCTTAAGAGGCCTAGAGAACAAGATTCCTCTGAGTAGGAGGAGGAATCCCTTGCCTATTCTTCCCAGGTTCCTTCTCCCATAGACTGTGGTTCTGAGAAAGAGGAGTCCACTAGTCCTGACTCACCTTTTAAAGCAATTTCCTTTAGGGACACAATTTCCAGAATGATGTAATTCTTCAAATGAGATTGTAACCAGGTGTCTGAGGTTCAGAAGAGGTATCACAAGCTTTTGCAAATGGACTGTCCTAGACCTTCTGCTGTTCCTCCTGTCCTGGCTGCCTTTTATACTGCATCTTGGGCTCCTGATTCCCAGCCCCCTACTCCCCCCAAAAAACTGATAAGTTTTATAAGGTGCCTGATGAGTGCAAGTTCCTTTATAAGTGCCCATCAGCTGACCCTTCTGTGGTGTCTGACAAGCCATCTAAGTTACTGCCTTCTACAAAGCTACTTCCTTCTGATAAAGACGGTAGAACTATGAAAAGACTGGGTAAGAAGATTTATACCCCAAATACTCTTGCTTTTAGGTCCATCAGTTATCAGACCCATATGACTAGATATATTTTGGCAGTTCTATCTCAAGCTTGTCAAGTTATTTCTGACCTTACTGATTCTGAGAGGAAGACATTTGCTCTGTCCTTGTTAGGTACTTTGTTAAATGCAGTTATGATGCAGTAGATGCCCCTTCTAGGGCTGCTGCATTTGGCTGTGTACTGAGGAGATATTCCTGGCTTTAGCTTCAACCTTTGCCTGATGATACTAAGGCAAAGTTGATGGATGCTCCTCTGTATAACAAGCATTTGGTTCTGCTGCTGATTTATTCAAGTCCCTACAGGAAAAGGATAAGGCTTTACAAGATATAAAACATATCTTTGATTTTACTGTACATAAATTCCAAAGGCATTACCCTAATAAGTCGGCCTTTGTTTGTAGGCAGTCTCACCCTCTCCCCAAAGATAAGAAGGGTGATAGAAGGGCTCCACCTGCTAAAGCTACCCAGACTCCTGCAGCTCAGAAATCTCCTTTTCCTGACAAACCAGGTGCTATCTGACTATTCCTCTTTCTCTTCATATTTCCCTTTCTCCCTGTTTGGATAAAGATTACTGAAAATTACGGTGTCCTTTTCATCATTTGCCAAGCGGATTACATGGTCTGGAAATCCCTTCCTCCTTTCATGGCCATTCCTCAGCCCCCTCAGGAACAATTAACCTTTTTTCCAGAGGTGATTCAGGGTGTTTTGACTGGGTGAACTATTCAGGCAACTTCAGTTTCTCAAAGGGGAAGGGGTTTTATTCCAGAGTGTATTTGGTCCCCAGGAAAGAGGGAATTTCGAAGCCCATTCTGGATCTCTCTCACTTAGACACCTTTCTGTAGGTCCCTTCCTTTTGGATGTTATCCCTTGAGATCTTGTTTCTTCTGCTGCTTCCTCTGGCTTTTCTAGTTTCTCTGGGCCTCAAGGATGCGTATCTTCATGTCCCTATCCCCCCCCCCCTTCAAGAAGTTTTTACATTTCTCTATTGGTTCCTGGAATTTTCAGTTAGGGTATTCACCAAATACCTAGCTCCTGTGTTTGCTTTTTGCACGCTAAGGGGGGTTACTGGTCTTTCCCTACTTAAACAACCTACCTTTTCAGTCATCCTCTGAGATTCTACTGCAGCATCTTCATTTTGCCATTTATGCCCTGCAGAGCCTGGGGTTCACTATAAATTACCAAAAGTTCTTTTGGACTCCTTCACAGGATCATGTGTTTCTCATTCCAGGGTTTCCTTTTAAACCCCCTCTCCCCTCTCAGTAGCTGTTCACAGACGCTTCAGATGTGGGATGGGGGACTTCCTTTGAATCTGTAAAAGTGCAGGGCCTCTGGCCATTTCAACAAAAGAAAGACAACGTCAGTGTCAAAGAGATGAGAGCTCTTCTGTTGAGTCTTCAAGCATTTCATCCTGTTTTCATTCCAGGACCCCTCAAGGTGCTGGCAGACAATACCACAGTTAATGTGGTATGTCAGCAAGCAAGGGGGGGGGGGGGGTGGCAAGATTTTATCTCCTGTGCAAGCTAGCACTTTGAGTGTGGAAGCTAGCTATCCAGTGATTCTTCAGGCAGTTTTCATTCCTTTAGGTCAGAACAATGTGGCAGAGACTGACCAGGTCTGTATCACAATCTCAAGAGTGGATGCCGCACAGGGATATGTTTCTGAACATTGTCCACCAGTGGGGTAGTCCTCAAGTATATCTGTTTGCCTTCTCTCTGAACAGACATCTTTCACTTTTTTGTGCCAGGACCCCATGTCTTCTGGTCTGGAAGGTGGATGCAGTCTCTTTTATCTGGAAGAGAATGTTTCTTTGTCTTCCCTTCCCTTCCTCTCATCCCAGACGTCCTTTTCAGGATAAAACAGGATGCTCCCAAAATCTTGCTGGTGTCTTCCTTTTGGCCCAGACAACATTGTTTCCCCTCTTCTGCATTTAGCCAAGGGCATTCATCACAAGTTACCTCACAGGGTAGACCTACTCACACAAGACAAGGGATCTCTCATCCATCCCTACCTGTCCACTCATCAACTGACACTGTGGGTGATAGGATTTTGATTCCATATAGACACCTTTTTTTCTGAGGACGTGCTTATGGTCCTGCAAGAGGCCATAAAACCCACTACTAGGAAATCCTACTTATCCAGTGGAAGGAGGTTTTTCTGTTTGGTGTCTTTCTTGTAACCTGGATCCACTTTCTGTGGCTGTCGCATTGGTTCTATCTTATCTGTGTGAATTGCCCAATGCTGGGTTGCCATATTCATCTGTTAAGGCCCATTTGTCAGCTATTTCTGCTTCTGTGCCTCAAGCACCCCCTTTATTGTCTAGATTTGAGGCTTAATAGTTTCTTAAAGGCATCCTTCATTTTAGACCTCCCAGGAAACCTCTACCTTCTTCCTGGGACCTTAATTTTGTTTTGGAGAAATTGACTCAGGCTTATTTTTAGCCTCTGGCCTCACCTTCCTTGCAGCATTGTTCTTGAAAGACCGTTTTTTATTGGCCCTTACTTCTGCCAGTTGGGTGTCTGAGCTTCAAGTCGTTATGGCTGTTCCTCCTTTTTTAGTTGTCTATAAGGACAGGGTTGTCCGTTCATACTAATCCTTCTTTTATGTCCAAAGTGGTGAATGAGTTATCTCTTAATCAGTCTATTCATTTGCAACCTTTTCCCCCTTCTCTGCAATATGCCAGTGAGAAGGTTTGGCAAGGTTTGGATGTGCATAGACAACTTTGATCTTATTTGGATAAGACCAAAGCTTTTCGTAAATCTGATCAGCTTTTTGTTTCATTTCATCCTAGATCTTTGGGATTGGATGTTTCCAAGCAAAGTATTTCTTTTATGGATATCTAAAGCCATTTCTTTTTGTTGTTCTTTTCCTGGCAGTAGCCTTTTTTCAGTTAAGACTTATTCTGTTAAGACTGTGGCTTCTTCTGATGCTTTTTTTTTTCCAAGGGTTTAGGTACTAACACTTTTCTTGAGGCAGGTACCTGGACTTGCTGTGCATACTTTTACCAAGCACTGTAAGTTGGCTGTGATATCCACTGCTAGAGCTGCTTTTGCTACGGTCATCCTTCATGGGTTCCAAGTAGGCTTTGCTGGTCCTTCTTCCTACCTCTTCTTCATGAGCTTTTGCATGCTGCCTATTGTAAGGAATATGGCAACAGTATAATGGAAGGACATAGTACAGTTGTGTAAAATCTTACCATAACAGTAGATGTCCTTCTCTTCACTGTTACAGTATTCACTCCCTCCCTTCTCCCTCTGGATCTGTTCCCTTTTGGATGTGCCTGTTACTTCTGTAATCTTTGGACTGGTGTTCCTACTGTAGCTGTCAGTTCTGAGGATGGTATGTCTGGATATCACCTTTATGCCATGCGCTGTACGTGGGGAGCATATGTGTGACATATGGCGTACCCCTGGCAACCAAAAGGCTTTTGGTATAGTGGCTGGAAGTTGGACCACCCTTGGCAGGGGATCCCTTTTGTAAGGAATTACTGCAACAGTGAAAAGAACATCTACTGTCATGGTAAGATTTTACACAACTGTATTTTTCTGTTTACTGTGTGCTGAGCAACTGTCCAATTACTTCCAGATTCCAAGTCATCCAGCCCCGCCTTCTGATGATGCATTAGACGGCATAAACAGTTCTGTAGTGGTTTGGCATGTGTTCTGTAGTCTGCAGCAGATTTTATTACAAAGTAATCAGAGTGCACACAATCAGATGTTCTTCGTGTTTCACTGTTGCAGTCATTACTCTCTTTAAATCCAGAGCTGGCTTTGCCACTGCTGTCCCGCAGGGCCTTATAGCTGCTCCTAATGCTGTATAACGCCATCCTCCCAACCATAGCTTTGGTAATCTACCCATATGTAATGACTGCAACAGTGAAACACAAAGAACATAGAACAGTTGTGTACACTTACCATAAATGTAGTTGTTCGAGTGTATTCACTGTTGTAGTCCTGGTTACCCACCATCCAGCCCCTTGTTTTTCTCTTACTATACCTCTACTTTCTTTTACTATGCTTAAAAAGCCTTTTTGGTGTATTTGCTTTTGTTTGGAGGTATATTTTGTGTGTTTTAAATTACACACACACACACACACACACATATATATATATATATATATATATATATATATATATATATATATATATATATATATATATATATATATTGCTCCCCATTTAGGGGGCACCTGACATCTGGGGGAAAAAAAACTGATGTAATGGCGGCGGCTGCATGTTTTATACCCCTGACGACCTGACGTCATGGAAGAAGGGACAGCAACCGACGCAGGACCCAAGACTTTGTTAATCAGGCTGACTGAGGGCAACCTGCCAGCAAGAGAAGAGAGTAATGACTGCAACAGTGAATACACTCGAACATCTATATTTATGATAAGTGTACACAACTGTACTTTACTCTGACAGTAAGTAAAAAAATAAACCGTTATATTCAGTTAAGCAACAAAAGTTAGATGGAACAGGTTATGATTCTTAGTAAGGTGTATAGTGCTTGGCAAATAGTGTAATAAAAACAGATGTAAAACTAATATCATTTTCTACCAACAGATTTTAAGGTGAAAACTATTGATGCTCTTTATGTTTCACTGTTGCAGTCATCACATTTGGGTTATCTGCTTGCAGGTAGCCCTCAACCAGCCTGAATACCAGAGTCTTGGGATTTCTGTGTCAGATGCTGTCGCTTTTTCCATGACATCAGGTCGTCAGGGGTATAAAACATGCAGCCGACGCCATTACATCAGTCTTTCTTGCTGTGCAATGCCAGAAGCAGTTCGCAAGTGCCGGTCGGCAGACTTCTGAAATTTTCGTTTTCGAGTTTCAGACCTGAAATCTTCTAAAAGATAAGTATCCCGTTGGGGATCCCTTTTTCTTGCTCTAACTGATGTCAGAAAAAATTAATAATTGTCTTGTCTGTGAAAAGCAAATACCTTAGAGATTTTCATTCTTACTGCATCACCTGTTTAGGCCCAGACCATGACGTACCTCGCTGTCGGTTTTGTGCCTTGTTCAACTCCTGAGTTATTCATCATCTGGGAATTTTTGTAGCTAAATTCATTTGCTCTTGATCTCCATACTCCAAAATGGCTTCAGTAAGCCATCCAACTACCGATCTTCCGAAAAAATGTAAGGATAAAGACAAAGACCGACCGCATAGGTCCAAAACTGCTAACGATGCTACCGTTAAGCTAGTCGCCTGTCCGCCAGTACTCAGTGAGGTTCTTTCGCAGCCCCTGATACCCGCTTCTACAGATTTGCAAGCCTCTACTGAGACCCATTCGGAGTCCGGTATGCCACGAGATGCTTCTTCGACTATGGAGCCTGCGGAAGTCTCTACCTTGGATCAGTCCGGAGCTGCTGTGCAGGCACTACCGATTTTCATATTAAACCGACTACTTTGTTTCAAACCAAAAATAATGAATTTCTCAGGCCTAAAGATCATACTATGCCTAGGAAACAGATGACCAAAACACATTCTCAGGCCCACATGCCTCAAAAACAAATGATTAGAATGGCTGAAGACCTTATTACCTTTTTTAGGGGAAGCCAGTCTTCCCCCTCTAAGAGACCTCATACTGATTTTCCTTCTGATTCTTCTGATCAGGAATCTGATATTTCTGTTCCTTCTGGCTGCCAGGACATACCCTTATCTACCTGGGAGGATTCTGATGCAGAGGATTCCATTCCCTCTGCTTCCCTTCCAGAAGATTTTTCTTTTGGTGAAACCCTGCATACCTTTAAGGCGCATTTCTGCTGGGAAAGCCAGGACTACTCTCAGTCCTAAAAGAGACTCAGGGAATTTTTAAACCTGCCTCAGCACAGGCCTCTAGCTATCCCTCCTGTTCTGGAGATTGTAGATGATTTTTTTCTTGGAATCCAACCTTACCCCGGATACTTCGCCTCCAGCTCCCAGGAAACCTGATAGGTGCTATAGAGTACCTGACTCTCACAAATTCCTTTTCAAGAATCCTACTTCAGATCCAGAGACCATTTCCCAAGGCCCCAAAGGCATTAAGGCTACTACTGCCAAGAATCGTACCCCTTCTGACAAGGATTCTAGGGCTTTAGACAGATGGGGTAAGAAGGTATACACCTCTGCTACTCTGGCCATTAGGACTTTAAATTGCCAGTTTCATATGTTAAAGTATCAGCAGCATATTATGGAGCTAATTAAACAGAAAATTATGTTGATTCCTGACTCTGCAGAGCACAAAGATTTACAAGAGTTAATGCATTCTGCTAACCAAGTTGGTAAACATACTTTGCAGTGTGGTTTTGATGCTTTAGAAGCATCTTGCAGGGCTGCTGTCACTGGGTCTGTGCTTAGAAGGCATGCTTGACTTAAGGAACAAAACTTGCCAGATCATGTCAAAGCAAAATTACTGGATGCACCCGTAAACCAAGAGTGCCTGTTTGGTAGTAAAGCAGAAGTCCTCAAAAGGATGGAGGAGAAAGCTAAATCTATGCAAACTGTTAAAGATTTCGTACAAGTACAACCACCTAGATTCAGTAGACATTGGCCTTTCAAAGAACTGGTCCTTTCCAGTCCCTTCCAGGCCTTCTCAGCCCAAACCCAGGGGCAGCAGACCACCAAGACTTCAGTCTCGGGTTATGCACATATCTAAGCAGTGGGGTGCTTCCATGTCCAAAGCAGAGAGTAGTAAGCCACCACCCTTTGGTAAAATTGCACAATGACTTATCCTTAACTTTTCCAAGCCTTGCCCTAGTACTTGCACCTTTAGGAGGGAAACTCGCCCTGCATGCAAAAAAATGAGAATACATTACCCAAGAAAAATGGGTTTTAAACATTGTTTCCCTAGGATACAGATTCCACTTCCACTCACTCCCAACCCTAAGTGGATGGCCAGATTTCCCTACAAACCAGTGGGCGAAGGCCCAAAAGCAAGTACTTTCTCTCCTCCACATCAAGGCTGTTCAACTTGTCCCAGCAGAACAAAGGGGGCAAGGTTTTTATTCAATATTGTTTCTGATTCCCAGAAATTAAACTCCTGGCATCCTATCCTGGATCTGTCTGTTCTCAACACCTTTCTGGTGGTTCCAGAATTCAAAGTGCTAACTCTCCAACAGCTGCTTCCTATGTTAGCCAAGGATTCCTGACTGGCAAAGCTAGACTTAAAACAAGCTTATCTGCACATCCCCATAAGGGAATCTTGCAGGAAATACCTACACTTCAAAGCAGGCTCTATGCACTATCAGTTCTGTGCATTTCCCCTTGGCTCCTCTACTGCGCTCAAGGTATTCACAAAGTGCCTAGCTCCAGCCATTGCATTTTGCAGGCAGAGAAGTATTCAGATTTACCCATACTTGGATCATTGCCTGATTCAGGCTTAAAGTCAGGAATTGCTATTACAGCACCTGGCATTTGTAAAGAGACTTCTAACTTCACTGGGGTGCACCATCAACGAGAAGAAATCACACCTAGTACCCTGCCAACAGATTGTATTCCTGGGATCAAGCTTGAACACAACTTCCCAGATGGCATTCCTCACTCCAGAGAAACAAATTTATTTGACAAACTACTTCAATCTACTGGCCATCAAAACCCAGCTTTCTGCAAGAAAAATACTGCAAGCCCTGGGGTTCATGGCCTCTTGCATTCTGTTAATTCCATATGCAAGACTGCATATGAGGAAACTTCAGTGGTACCTAAAATGTCAGTGGTGTCAATATTTGCAGGACCTGGAAACTATGATTCTTATCATTCCTTGTCTAAGGACATAGTTCCTTTGTTGGGTAGAGACCTGCAACCACAATAAGGGACTTGCGTTCACTTTACCCCCTGCCGCCCAAACCCGAACAGACGCATCAGACTTTGCATGGGGGGGGGCTGACATGGCAGGCAGTGCATTCAGGGCAAATGGAACCCAAAGCAGATGCACCCGCATATCAGTCAAAAAGAAATGTTAGCTGTACAGAATGCTCTGACAAACTTCAAATGCTGTATTCTTCCAGGACAACTATTAGTGAAGACACACAGCACCACAGTTATGTGGTACATAAGCAAGCAGGAGGGAACCCATTTGAGCAATCAAGTGCACCTACAAGCTCAATTCCTGCCAGGCAAACTAAATTAACTGGCAGATGACTTGAGCAGAAATCTCATGGACCCACAAGAATGGAAACTGGAACCCAAAATATTCAAACTTTTGAGGAACAGATGGGGGGGACACCAGAGGTGGACCTGTTTGCTTCCCCTCAGAGCTATCAATTAAACAAATACTGCACCAGAACTCCCCACATCCATGTTTGGAAAGCGGATGCCCTGTCCTTTACCTGGGAAAGCCTCTCAGTCTATGCCTTTCCCCCTCTGCCTCTCCTCTTGAAGATCAAACAGGATAAGCCAAGGACAGTCCTGATTGCACCAGACTGGCCATGTCAGCACTGGTACCCTCTTTTGCGCAGTCTGACAGTGCTACAACCATGGCACCTGCCTCAGACTCCTTCCCTGCTGAACCTTGCAGCTTGGCTAATCCCCTGAACTTACCACCAGCAACCCTCAGTAAGCAGGTGCTGGATGTCATTTTTGAGGCAAGGAGGCCTAGTACTAGAAAATCCTATTCAGAAAAATGGAAACAATTCTGTTCCTGGAGCCAGTCTCTGGGGATGGGCGCACAACTGTGCCCAGCTTACCTCACATACTAGATTACTTAACAGAAATGCTCCACAAGGACCTATCCTTCTCTTCAATTAAGATTCATGCCTCTGCTATTTCAGCTCATTATAATACTGACCCACCCCTCTTCTCTCATCCTCTGGTAAAACAGTTGCTTAGAGGAGCAAAAAATTTAAGACCCCCCCAGGCGAGCTCCCACTTCAGCCTGGGACCTTAACTTTGTATTGGAAAAACTAACACTTCCACCCTTTAAAGTGGCTGCTACAGCAGGGCTAAAATTCCTCTCATGGAAAACAGCTTTACTCCTAGCCATCACTTCAGCAAGAAGAGTGTCTGAACTGCAGGCCCTTATGGCAGTGTAACCCTTAATTATCTTCCATGCGGACAAGGTTTCCCTCAGGACTAACCCATCTTTTATGCCCAAGGTGGTGTCTAGTTTGGCTTTAAACCAGTCCATTCATTTGCCTACTTTTTTCCCTAATCCTCAGAATAAAAGGGAAAGGATACTGCATTCCCTGGATGTGCACAGGCAGCTTAGATTCTATCTGGACAGGACTAAGCCTCTCAGAAAATCTGACCAGCTGCTAGTCAGCTTTGCTGCAGGGGCAGAGAGGGCAAGGCCATTTCAAAGTAAACCATTTCTAAATGGATAGCACACTGCATCCATTTCTGCTACAAGCACCATGGAAAACCTACCCCACAGGGGATAAGAACCCATTAAGTTAGGGCTACATCTACCTCTACTGCATTTCTCAGAGGAGTCCCTACCAGGGACATCCTGGAAGCTGCAACCTGGAGCTCTGTACACACTTTCACCAAGTATTACCACTTGCCTATCTTTTCCAAATCCAGAGCTGGATTTGCCACAGCAGTCTTACAGCTCTAATGCTCCTTAACTACCTCCACCCTTTCTTAGGTTCATAGGTTCATACTAGGCTATCTGCCCTAGGGCATTTATAAGCCTAGCCAGAGTGTGTTTGGCTTTCGCCACCCATTTTAAATTAATTTTGCTATGCCCTTTTTCGAGGTTAGTATACTGTGCCTCTGTCTAACAGTGACACAGAAGTGATACCCGGGGTAAACCTACGATCTCCCATCCACTCGTCAAGATTCCTCTTGAAGAGAGTCAATGAGGGACTTTGCCTAACCTGGACTGGGATTTTATTACAGAGTGAAGGGAGCCTCTGGGTTATGAATCTGTCCCTCCAGTATGTCCTATTTATTTCAGTGCTGAGGTTCAAGTCTCTCAAGCGCGTAGCTCGATGGGATTTGGATTTTCTGAGGTGCAGCATGTCCATTAATTCCAGGTTGGACATGGCTTTATACGTCAGGCACAGATAGTCTCTGAGCAGGCAGTATGCCACTGAGTAGAGCTGGAGTTTCTTTAACCGGGCAGCATATGGCATCTGTTTGAGCCCTTTGGTCCTCTTGGTGAGGTACTTCTGGGGTCTTTCCAGTTGCTGCAGGTGTCTGGTAAGGTACATCCCAAAAGGGGCATTGTACTCAATTATGTGCCTGATGAGGGATGAGTAAAGAGGCACGATGACCTCCCCTGATCTAGATGTGAATCCCTTCATGATTAGGTGGGCTATATAAAATGTTTTTCTAACAACTTTGGCCACGTGGTTGTCAAATGAGAGATTGCTATCAACTTGGGTCTCCAGGTCCCTAATTATTTCTTCTGTACTTAATGGATTACCACCAATGTGGTAATTTGTGGGCACTTTGTTTTTGCCAAAGGGGATGACTATACACTTTTTGGTGTTTAGCTTGAGGCCATGGCTCTGGCACCAGTTGTCTGTTGCTATGAGGCCCTTTTGGAGGATGCTTGTGTCGGCTGGAGAGTCAATTATGGCGCCCAGTTTGCAGTCATCTGTGAACTTGATCAGCCACAGTCCTTCTGTGTTGGCCTGTACCTTCGAGAAATATATACCGAACAAGAGAGGTCCCAGAACTGAGCCTTGTGGGATGTTACTTGTAACTGGTTTGGAGTCTGACATGGCTCCAGCAATTCTAACCATGTGGGTTCTATCCTTGAGCCAATTTGCAACCCATCTATTGACATAGTGGTTTATATTTAAGCTGGTGAGCTTATCTATAATGCCCGAGTGGGGTATTGTATCGAAGGCTTTTGCGAGGTCCAGGTAGGCTGTGTGGACCACCTTCCCCTCATCAATGGCCTTGGTGACTGTTTCAAAGAAATCGACCAGGTTTAAGAGGCAGGATCTGCCCTTAACAAAGCTGAACTGGGTAGGATCCAGTATCTGTAGGTCCCCAATATCTTTATTTATGAGGTCCATGATGATCCTTTCCATAGCTTTGCAGACCAAGCTAGTCAGGCTTATGGGGCGATAGTTTCCAGGATCCGTTGAGGCACCACCTTTGTGGAGAGGGACCACTGTTGCTGTACGCCACTCTTTGGGTACATATCCTGTAGTAAGGCTGAGATTGAACAGTAGTTTTATGTTTGGGTTTAGCTCTTCTTTGAGTTCATGTAGGACGCAGCCCGGGACACTGTCTGGTCCCATTGATGCTGTGTTTTTTGCTTTGGAGGGGGCGGCTCTTACCTGAGCATCTGAGATGTCAGGGGGGCAGCACTCTGCTGGGATAGATATTTGCCCTTTTGGTGGGGGGGGGGTTGCGCTGAACCTGTCAGCTAGGATGTTGGCAATTTCTGTGGGTTTGGTGTATTTTTTGTCATTTTTGGACTAATTCTGAGCATATCTGGGAATTCCCACCTAGGTTCCTAACATAACTAAAGAAAGCATTGTGATTATCCTTAGTGTCCTGTGCAATTTTTCTCTCAAAGCTGGCCTTAGACGATTTTATGAGTGCCCGTAGTTTTTTGCTAATACTGATCAGAGATGCCTTCCCTTTTTGGGATTTTGCTCTATCATGTAGTAGCTTTCTCCTTCTATTGTATAGTTTGTTTATGGCTGGGGTCCACCAGACAGGACGTCTGCCTTTGGAGGATTGGGTCTTGGTTTTATTTGGGATTGCATGATCCATGCATTCCTGAAGGTGTTAATAGAATGCGTTTATAAAGGATTCTGCGGTCTGGGCTGTATTTTCCACAGGCCCTGGGGGCTTTGAAGGATTCCACCTCTGTTTTGAGGAGTGTGAAATTTGCTTTAGAGAGGTTTTTCACTGTGGTTTTCTGGGCAGGGGGTGGGGTCGGGATGTGAATATCCAGTGAGATTAGTTTATGGTTTGATCTTACCAGTGAGGGATACACTTCTGGTCTGGAGCATAGAGTCCCCATGTTGGTGATGATCAGGTCCAGTATGTTTTCCCCTCTTGTGGGAGTGGTAACAAGTTGTTCCATAGCATTTGAGTTTATAAATTCTAGGAACCTTTGGGCTAGGGTGTTGGAGCTAGAGTAATGCTCCTAGTCTATGTTTGGGTAGTTGAAGTCGCCCATTATAATGGTGTTTGGAGAGACCTTCATATTTTCCAGTATTCTCAGGAAGGCCGAGTGGGGTTCCTGGGTTTGGCAGGGTGGTCTGTAGTAGGCTATAAACTGGAGGGCAGTTTAACCCACTGTTAGTTGCACACGGATAGTCTCTGATGCTTTGTTCTGTGCCACCAACCTGGAGGTGTGGGTATCTTTGACAAATATTGATACTCCCCCCTCCTTTTGTGGTTCGGTCCAAGTTTTGGGGCTGAAAAGCATGGTATGAGGTATAACCTGGTAGTGCTGGGGTGCTCTCGGGAGCCTTGAACCAGGTTTCTGTTACTGCACAGATATCGATGTTCTCCATGCTAAGGAGAGTTTCGAGTGTATGCATCTTGAGGTTTAGACTTCTGACGTTGAGTAGCATTCCTCTTAGTTTCTTATCCCTTGTGATACCTATGGAGGTGGGTTTGTCTTTTGAGCCTTGCCTAAAAAAGGCACTATGGGGGTAGCAAGAGCCTTTGCCAATATCCGAAAGCCTAGGGGTGACAGGTGCAAGCCGTCCCTAGCGAAGCATCATGGCTTGTCGAGCATATCATCCCAGGCTGACAGGCATTGGATCCCCTTTGAATGACACCAATACTTAAGCCAATTGTTGAAATTGATCATCTTGTCTTCATATTGTGGCATCATTCTTGGTGAGGGTAAGATGCTACTCAAGGTCAGGGTCATACTGGCCTGGGCTACATGCTCAGAGAGCTCCTCTGTCTCTTTTCATGAAGTCAAGGGAGGTACATCTCAGGTCATTCACACCAGCATGGACAATGACTGAGTCATATTTGTACTTGCCTTGGAGTGACCTGAGTGCTTGTGTTATGTGGCGGATCCTAGCACCCGACAGGCAGCTCACCGTGACCTTCTCCTTGTTCAGCCTGGTGAGCGGGACGTGAGTGTGCCTGACGATAGTCACCTATTACAAGTGTATCAGGTGTGTTGTTTAGCCTTAAGGGCTGTGACTGTTCAGCATACTGGCTTTGTGAGCTGTGTGTTGCACATGTTTTGTTTTGGGGTAGCGGTTGCTTGGGTGTCTGCTTTGGAGGTCTCTGCTGCTTAGGCAGATTTTTATTTAGAGCCTTTGGGAGTTTAGCTTTGGGAATCTACCCAAATGTGATGACTGCAACAGTGAAACACGAAGAATATAGTACAGGTGTACACTTACCATAAATGTAGATGTCCGAGTGTATTCAATGTTGCAGTCCTAGTTACCCTCCCTCCAGCCCCGATTGTCTTTACTTTTACCTATCCTTTTTGGTTTGGCATATCTTGTACAATGCATATTTGCTTTTTGCTGGGAGTGTTCCACACCATATAATTGCTTCCTATTTTGGGGGCACCTGACATCTGGGGCAAGAAAAATTGATTTAATGGCATCGGCTGCATGTTTTATACCCCTGACGTCATGGAAGAAGTGACGGCATCTGATGCAGAAATCCCAAGACTCTGGTATTCAGGCTGAGGGCTTCTGCCGGCAGATAACCCAAATGTGATGACTGCAACAGTGAATACACTCGAACATCTACATTTATGATAAGTGTACACAACTGTACTGTGTGTGAATCACCAACTTACTGTACAGTGTGTTTGTATGTTATACACTAGGAATTAGTGCTGAAAAGAAAACATTTGGCATAATTTGCACATCTGTAAAAGTGAATAATGCAGTAAAAAGTGATCATTCCATAATAGGCAACTGTTTACTGCTGTCCACATCCCTTAGCTATCACTAATTTGGACTCATAGGTTTGCCCTGTCCCTAAAAAAGTTTTTGAATTTCTGACGAATCACTGAGAATTTCAGTCTGTCATTTAATACCGGGCAGAGTTTCATGCTTGCTATTATTCAGAAAATGCATATTGATGCAAAACCTGCTGTTATATTAACTTTTTAAGTGAATTAGAACCATATTTAAAAACTGTCCCTGATTTGATCCTTTGTTCTCCCATTATTTTTGGATTTGACCAGAATTCTTAAGTCAAAGATGTTGAGAGGTGTTCTGCTGTCTATTCAACAATGATGTTTTTTACCAGCTTTCAAGGATGGCAAAACATTTTTACTCTACTATAATTTCTCTTTCTTCCCTTTCTTTTCTATTTTTTTTTTTTTTTTTGTCCTGTGACTAGTGTTTTGGACAAATCAAGAATGTATATAATTCGTGTATCCATAGTTTTCTCCCTAAAAGTGATCAGTCAATCCATTGATATATACACCTTACTAAGAATCATAACTGTTCCGTCAAACTTTTGTTACCTTCCACTTGAATATCAAACAAATGTAAAATCAAACACTGCAACCACGGAGAGGATGGTGTACAGCTAAAATCAGATGTAAACTTCAATAGCAAATATAAAACCCATAGGAAATCACAAATAAAACATGGTAAAAAAATGTGTACAAGAGCTCTAAGATAAGCGCTTTCTGCTTGATGCCTTCCTCAGATCTTTTAGAATATGAGACGGCTGCACATAAATAATTGAGAAGTGCTCCGATATCTTAAAGAACCAATGAGGTTAGGATTTCATCATCTTAGTTTCCACCCCTTTGATAGGGATTTTAAAGGAGCCTTTCCATTCAGTCCTGTTGTTTTATCAGCCTGTAAGTCTGTGATCCATCTTAGTTCATTTATCTCCGTTCTTTTAACGATATCACCACCTCTTGGACTCTCATTTCATTGTGCTGGACATTATAAAAAATAAATATATGGCCAGGATGAGCGGAGATATGCTGACTTAAGACACTGGTTTTATTTTGGAGCCTTGTATCACTTAGGTGGTGTAAAATTCTGGCCTTGAGGGGTCTGTTAGTTTTTTAAACATAGAAATGAGTGCAAGTATTACAGCATGGGGTGTATGTAACATTTCTGGTGTTGCAGTCATCATATGTGTCAAGTGTGTATTTCCTCTCAGTAGTCTAGTGTTTGAAGCGTTTACTAGAATCCGTGTATGAACAGACTTTGTATCTTCTGCAAGGAAATTGCCTTTAAGTGTTGCAGTTAAGGTGGATCCTTTATTGGCTTTCTCGTGACATAATATCCATTTCAGATTCCTTCTGTTCTTAAAACAAAACCAGAGTTTGTCACCAGTGATACGTTTGATATTCTCATCAGCTGTAAGAATCTTCCAGGTGTTCTTTAATTCTTGACACACCTGTTTTGCAGCATTGCTATAAGTCATTAAGCATCTTAATCCACCAGCATAATCTTTTCTTCCTGTTTTTCTCAGTTTCATCTTGCCTAGTGCCGTTAGTGAAATAGGGCATACCTCTTGTATGCCTAAGTGCCCTGTTTTCCAAGACTTTTTCCTGAATTCCCTCATCCTCGTATCCTCATTGTTTGAAATCTCTTCTTCATAGCCCTGCTTTATTGATGCAGATCCTGGAGATTCTTAATTACCCTTTGATGACATGCAGATAGATGTGCCTGATATGCATGCTCGTTTTGTGTAACAAATGGTTTCTCCAGCAATCTTTTTTGTGTAAGGATGCATCAAGGATACCATCTGCGCTTGGCTGAAGGGTAACATCCAAAAAATAATTTTTTTCTGTTGAAGCTATTAACCTCAAACTGTAGAAAAGCTGTATTGCTCAAGTAGTCTATGAACTTGGTATGTTCTTGTGTATCACCACTCCACAAAAAAAAATATGTTATTCACAAATCTCTTTTAATAGGGTATGTTCTTCAACCACTGATTTGTTGTATTGAACACATAAGTGGATTCCCACTGGGCAAACTTACTGATTTTTCATTGGGGAACATGAGTTTTAATATAACAGTTCTGGCAAATAAACGTATTTTGCAATTTATGTTCATGTGACTTAAATGTAGCATTCAACACAGAGCAAACTAATAATACTAAACAGTTTTTTTGATTGAATGCAAAGGAGACAGGCTCTGAGAAGGCTTTGTTATGACAATTCTATTTATATACGACCAGCAGGTAAAGGAGATGGACTGGTGATTATGGGGTATGAAGACTATAAAAATTCAGTTGTGCAACTTTTAAGTGATGAAATAACATATTAGAAACTAAATATTTGTGATGTTCATGATGTTTTTTGTGGGGTACATTCAATATTGAATGACTGTTTGCTTTTGACCATTATTAATGTGGATATTTTTAAGTTTTGCTATGTTGAATTTCCATCTATACCTGTTTTTTATGTCCTGCCTAAGGTACATAAGTGTCTTGAATCCTCCCCAAGACATATTGTCTCAGGACGGAGATGGGCTACTGAAATTATTTCCATCTATGTAGAAAGATATTCGAGACCTATATTAGATAATTATCCTGTGGTCTTAAATGATTCTGGACAATTTTTAGTACAGTTATATGAATATTGTTCTAATGTGGATTTATGTGCTGATATTTTGTTTGTAACTTTAGATATATGTTCTTTGTTCACTGTGATATCCAATAATGATGGATTGGAATATACCAAAAAGTTTTTGTTAGTTGGTACATATGTTAGATTGATTTAATATGTCTTTTTATTGAAACTATATTAGATAATAATATTTTTGTTTGATGGGTGCTATTATCATAAAAATGGAGTGGCCATGGGTGTACCCCCTGCGCCAACAGCTATGCTAATATGGTTCCCTATTAGATGATCAAAGACGCATTCTTTCGAATGCCTCTTGATCAAACCTGAAAGCGCGAAACGACATCTAAGCAAATTCTTTCCCTGGGAAAGAAATCGCTTGGCCGCCTTCGGTATTTTGCCTTTTTTGTCACTGTAGTGTGATCTCGGAGTTGGTATATTTAAGTGGGGAGGTGTGAGGGGCACAGCCCCCCACTTTTTGTCATGTTTTAAAGTTGTTTTTTTTTTTCTTTTTTGGAACAGCAATTTTTTTTCCCTTGGGGAAAAAAATCTCTGTTCTGAGTGTTCAGGATTGTAAGCTTTCGCTTACATGGGGTCCAAGTAGAAAACAAACTGACAAACGAAAAACTGAAAAAAAGAACACACTGTGAACACGCACCAACACTTCACTCAGCTCGATGAAGAAATAAATATAAAAAACTGTTCTTATTCACTTCAATACCAAAACAAAATAAAATAATTTACATGGGGTTAATTAATCATTGTTTGTTTTTTTAAGCATTCAGTGATATAATATAGACCCGCTAATATAGTGTTGGTGCAGTGGGAGAACACATATGTTTTGGCCAATAATAGGTTCTTAGACAATATTAAATTTTACAAACTATTTGTTGATGATGCTTTTATGCTGTTGCAGGGGACTATAGAAGAGTTTATATGTTTTTTAGAATATTTGCATATGTTTTTTGAAGTTTACTAGTAGCTGCTCTAAGAAAAAGATAAAGAGTATTTAGACATAAAATTAGAGAAGGATGAATATGGCAATATAACTACTAGTCACTATAGGAAAGATTGCCATAAGAATCACATGTTGCATAGGAATAGTCTTCACCCTCCACATATTTTTAAGAATATTATTAAGGGACAGGCGATGAGGCTTTCTCACCTTAATAATGGGGGTGATACATTTTTGGTAGATTTAGAGGTACTGGGTGAAAATTGATGGCCAGAGGTTATAAGGATGAAGAAGTGGGGAGTGGTATTAAGGAGGCTAGACAATCCTAAAGGGAGTAGAGCCTCCCCTTACTTTTCTGGAACATACCACAGGAATGAAACATCTGTTATTGGTGCAACTATAAAAGCACCAAAGTTTAATTTGATTTATTCTAGTAATGTCAAGGTCATTTGTGATGTCATTTAGAAGAACTGTCATGTATTAACCTCAAATACTAAAATAAAGGCTTTGATAGGTATACAGCCAACCTTTTCATTTAGAAAAAAAAATCTTTTAAGAGATTTTTGTACAAATAATATGACTGATAGTACCTTGAGTATTCAAGCCACTTTTCCATGTGGGTCATGTAATTTCTGTCATCTAATTGACTCCCATAGTGGGTTTGTACATCCAAGTACTAGGATAACATATGAATTTAAGGTAAATGCCACGTAGTAGTATATTTAGCACAGTGTCAAGTATGTTTTAAATTTTATATAGGCAAGACTAATTAGAATGCTCTTTGAAAGAATGAGGGAGCATCAGAGAGATATAAATTTGAGTATGAATAATTCTTTAGCTAGATATGTCAAAGAAACAGATATCACACACAATTTTAGTTTTAAGGTCGTAGAAGTTATAAATGAAAATGGTAGACTTGGGGGGATGTGATTAATCAGACTGAGAGCCGTGAATTATTTTGGATACTACATTTACAGGCAGTGTGTGGACTTAATGACAAGGTTTCTTTAAAACCTAGATTGAAAAGTAGGAGGAGTTAATTATTCTATGTCATGTGTATGAGAGCGGTTTGATTATTGGTTCATATGTTAAATTTATATTTATTGATTCTGTTTTGTAATATTGTTATAGTCTGAAGAAGTTCTTACGAAAGCACTTACCGTTTTTATACATTAAAGTACCTTTTGCTGATATAACACAGTTCTTTTCTAATAATTTTTTTAAGTTATACCAGCTCTTGTGTCTTCAGCTGTGTGGTGCACATCTTTTTCTCTATACACAAATCTTATGGTTTGACTTTGTTTGCAAAAGAGTCTACTACTGTGTTGTAACATCTGTGTTTATTTCACTCCATTGGTTCCAATTTCTTACATCCTTACTTCATAATTTTCCATCTAACCCTCGTGTCACTTTTCTGAGTTGATTGATATAATTTTCTGATAAGTCTCTCCCCTTATTATCATTTTTTATTAATATATTGTTCCTCTGCTTCAGTCTTGACCTTGCACAACACGGAGTGATGCATCCTTACACAAATACTGCCTGGCTTCACAAATACAAGTCCTTCTTGGCCAGCGACTGTTCTGGATCCTTTGTACTCTGCACACTTCTCCCTTGTGTTAGGATACCTCATCTTCAATTTTATTTATGGTATGAAGTTTTTTGTAGAGGTCTCTGAATTCTGCCTGACCATTCAGCATCAGCAGATGCTTTCCTTGGCACTTGTAATGCTGAAATGTCTTCTCCCACTGTCATGCTGCTTGTGGTTCCTTCTAGAACAGGGAACGTCATCAGTCTGAACAGAAGGGTATTTGGGTTCTGACCAAAGACAAATTTTTGGGAACTATGGCTGTAGACATTCTGCAGATTAGTTTTTGCCATCACACCCCAATCTAAAGTCATTTCCCAGTAAAATCCACTGCTAAGTTTTGCTTTTTGTTTCTGGTAGCATCTGATTGTGTCTTTCTAGAAACCTTTTGCTCCACAGACTATAAGGTGCCATGGTTGTAGCTTCAGTACTGAAGTTCTTTGCCATACCTCTAATTGTTAAATTCTCCACCTTTGTTACTGCGCAAGTTCTGAGGTGGGCCGTACTTGCTTATCCTCCCAGTGAATACATTTGCGATTTCTGATGGCATCTTTAATTTCATAATGTTTCTGCCATTGAAACTTGGAAATGGATGTGTGATGTTAAGGTACCAAGTCCCAGGTCTAAGTTCATTAAAAGTCCTCAGTAATTGACTCACTGTACTCCGAGACCAGCAGCGTGTCTACATTGGGCATAACTTTCAGTTTGGTGAACTTCAGGCAAACCTAACAGTTGTCAGTAGTCCATCAGGATATAAATACATTCAATATCATTGTTTAAACCTTCTGCCTTTCCTCACTGAGCACATGCTTTGAAACTGTAAAAACCTCATTCTCACAGTGACTCTCCTTAAGGTCTTTGTCTAGAATGTTGACACAGTAATGTCCAGAGCAATTGCATTTGAGTTACTAGTTGTTTAACTATCAATGCTTTGGCAGGCAACTCCAGTGGCACAGAGGGACAAAGCCATGAGTAACAGCACAAGTGGTCTGATATCAATTAGTGGCTTTGGGCTTGATAGTGCTAAAAAGGAGGATGGGTGTGCCCATCCTGAGAGGGAGGCAACAGTCAGGAGGCATTCAAAGCAACAGTCCCTCGTAGAAGTGGTGGTGCTGCAAGAGGCAGTCCCAAGATGGTATTCAGCTGCAAAGCTGCTTCTAAGGTAGCTCTTATTGTGAGTACACAGGAATGTGCACCTGCATCAGGGAGGATATTGTTGTGGTCCCCACAGTGATGCGAGTCATACTTCCTCTCTCCTAAGTTGAGGGTGTTTATAAATACATGTAAGTTGAACTAATGAACATTAGATTGATGTATATATAATTGACACATATTCGTGTATCTCAAAAAGATTGACACGCCAGTGTGCATGCTCTGGAACATAATCACAGTACATCAAAACTAGAAACAGTCATAGTTAGCACTGTGGCATAGAGAGATAAAGCCCTAGCTCTGGCATGGGTTTATATCGTAACATCAAATGCTCCAAATCTCGAATGACATAATATCGAAATGGATTCATCGAACCATCAAAAAATTGAATCCATGTCAATGGCAGTTACCAAAGGTGATAGGTAACATTAAGGGTGTAGGTAGGGGGCAAGCACCCCTGCACCCCCCCACATGGGGAGCTGCTCCCCCCACACCCCCGCTACTTAAATATACCAACTCTGACGTTGCGCTACAGTGTAGGAAGCGGAAATCTTCCATTTCCGCACTGCAGCGCACTTAACTGCGATCTCTGAAGAGGTACGTTTAAGTGGCAGGGGGTGTGTGGGTGCAGGGGTCTTGCTCCCCTGCATGGAGCAATTTGTCATCTGCACTCTGGAAGGCCCCCCCCCCAATTCGATGATGATCGTGTTACCCTGCTGCAGTCATCACACTTGGGTTATCCTGTCGTCAGGCGGTCCCGCAGTCGGCCGGAATTCCAAAGTCTTGGTCCGGCGTCTGTTGCTGTCGCCTCTTCCCTGACATCAGTGCACCAGGGGTATATATAATGCAACTGACACCATTTTCTTCAGTCTTTCTTGCCGCGCGGTGCCCGAAGCAGAAGCAGTTCGCAAGTGCTGGTCGGCCGACTCCTGAGATTTTCGAATTCGAATTTCAGACCGAAGTCTTCTATAAAGCTAAGTACCCCGCTGGGGAAACTTTTCTTGCCTCAGACCGATGTCAGAAAAAGTTAACAATTGTATTTCTTGTGGGAAGCAAATACCTCTTAAGGATTTTCATTCTTATTGCATAGCTTGCCTAGGCCCAGACCACGACGTCACTTCTTGTCGGTTTTGTGCTAGGTTTAATAAGTGTACTATTAAAAGACGCTTTGATTTCGCACGACACTACGGTAGGAGATTTAACTACAACATGCCGTCAGAGCAACCGACTACCGGTGTGCACAAAAAACGCAGGGATAAGGACAGGCAGCCCAGGCCTAAGCCAGATTCTGAGGCCTCAGCTGATCCGGTCTCCGGTCCTCAGTGAGGCTCCGCCGCAGCCCCTGACTACCGCAGATCTGGAACCCGAGACCGCTACGGAAATTTTGACAGAATGTACCAGGCCGACACAGCCTTTTACTTCAGGCCCTTCCGACGACTTTGCTTCAAAAGACGTCGGTGCTACAGAAACGCCATCAGTTTCTGAAGGCGTTTTCAGACCAACGACTCTCACCATTAAAACGTTTTTTAAGGCGAAGACTCCTTCTAAAACTAAAAGGACTGCACTTCAGTCTCCTGTTCAAGGCCCTATGCCTAAGAAACAGATGCACAAAATGGCTGAAGATTTGTTTTCTTTAATCAGGGGTTCACAGCTCCCTCCTGACAAAAGGCCTAGACAAGAGGAAGATTTTGCTTCCTCTGAGCAAATGTCCATTTCTTCAGACTCCTCTGAGGACCAAGACTATTCCTTCTCTCCTTATGAAGATTCTGATGCTGAGGACTCTATTCCCTCAGCTTCTCCTACTGAAGACTACTCCTTTGGGGAAACTTTACACACTATGAGGGAACATTTTCACTGGGAATGTCAAGACTACTCTGATTCAATGAAAAGGCTCAGAGAGTTTCTTTTACTCCCCCAACACAGACCACTTGCCATCCCACCAGTTTTGGACATTGTGGATGATGTCTATTTAGAATCCAGTTTCAACCCAGACTCTCTATCTCCTGCTCTGGCTAAGCCTGACAGATACTACAGAGTGCCTGATTCCCACAAATTTCTTTACAAAAGCCCAGGAGCTGACCCAGAGACTATCTCCCAGGGTCCCAAGGGGGCTAAGGCTTCTATGGCTAAAAACCCAGTACTTTCTGAGAGGGATTCCAGAGCACTAGACAGGTGGGGGAAAAAGGTTTACACCTCAGCCACACTAGCTACGAGGGCACTGAATTGTCAATTTCATATGCTTAAGTATCAGCAATTTCTAATCTCTCCGTTAAAGCAAAGAATAACCACTCTCCCTCAACAATCTGAATTGAAAGAAGTACAGGATCTGTTGCACGCCACTGAGCAAGTGGGCAAACATACCTAACATTGTGGGTTTGATTCTTTGGAGGCCTCCTGCAGAGCAGCTGTCACTTGGTCTGTTATACGTAGGCATGCTTGGTTAAAGGAACAAACTCTGCCTGATCATGTTAAAGCAAAACTACTAGATGCTCCTTTACAGCAGGATGTTCTTTTTGGAGTTAAAGCAGAAGAAGTTTTAAAGAAAATGGAAGATAAGGCAAAATCTATGCAGACAGTCTGATTTCCTACAAGTGCAACCCCCTCGCTTCAGCAGAAACTGGCCAACAAAAAATTGGTCCTTTCCAGCCACTGACAGACCGCAGAGGGGTAAATACAGATGCCTAAGGGGCAGAGGACAACCACAAGCCCAGTATAAACCTCGCCAGTGGGGCACTACAACACAGAAGGGAGGAGAAGACAGGTCTCAATCCACCAGAAGGCAAATTCAATGACTTGCACCTCATCTGGCCAAGCAATACTCTCTTGGCAGCCCCCTTGGGGGGAAAACTCGCACTTTTTGCAGACAACTGGCAGATAGTCACAAAGGACAAATGGGTCCTAGACATAATTTTACAAGGATACAGATTCCACTTTCACACCTTGCCAATGAAAAGAGGAATGTCAAACCTGCCACAAAATCAATGGGCAGAGGCACAAAAGCAAATTACAGCTCTCATGGACAATGAGAGCCATTCATCTGGTACCTACTCAAGAGCAAGGCCAAGGATTTTACTCAAGACTCTTTGTAGTGCCCAGAAAGGACAATGCCTGGAGACCAATTCTGGACCTTTCAATTCTAAACACTTACTTACAAGTGCCCAAATTCAAGATGCTAATACTACAGCAGCTACTTCCCATGTTGGGCAAGGAAGCATGGCTAGTAACGTTGGACCTCAAGGAGGCATACCTGCATGTCCCTATCAGATAAAGTTGCAGAAGATACCTCCGTTTCATTGCAGGTTCAACCCATTACCAATTCTCTGCACTGCCCTTTGGCTTATCTACTGCGCCCAGAGTTTTCACAAAATGCCTGGCACCAGTAATTGCAATCTGCAGACAAAGAGGAATTCAAATATATCCATACCTGGACGACTGCCTTATCCAAGCAGAAAGCAAAGACATTCTCTTACAACATCTGGCCTTTGTAAAGCATCTACTAAACTGCCTGGGGTACACAGTAAACGAAAAGAAGTCAAAACTAGTACCCTCACAAAAAATGACATTTCTGGGTGCCAGCTTGAATACAACGGCTCAGAAGGCTTATCTTACGCCAGACAAGCAACTACAACTAACTCAGTATTTCAAGAAAATGGCAACAAAGACCCAATTAACTGCAAGAAAAATTCTGCAGGCTTTGGGCTTCATGGCATCTTGCATACTAATAATACCATTTGCAAAGCTGCATATGAGGAAATTACAGTGGTACCTAAAAAGTGTATGGTCTCAACACAGCCACAGCTTGGACACAATGATACCTCTCATTCCCTGCCTACAACAGGAATTTATATGGTGGTCACAGGCATGTCACCTCAACAAGGGTCAGCCTTTCACCTTGCCCCCCAGCCAGGCAGACTATCACAACAGATGCTTCAGACTACGCACGCCTGGGGGGCACACATGGCAGGACAATGTATTCAAAGCCTATGGACTGCAGATCAAAGAATTCTGCACATAAATCAAAAAGCGATGCTAGCTGTACAGAAAGCTATGACCGCCTTCAAGGATCTATTACATCCAGGACAACTTGCAATAAAGACGGACAACACCACAGTAATGTGGTACATAAACAAACAAGGGGGTACACATTCCTACCCTCTATGCAGGCAAGCAATGATCTTATGGAACACAGCTCTGGCCTACCAAGTCCAGTTACAAGCTCAATTCCTGTCAGGACAGAAGAACACATTGGCAGACGACCTCAGCAGAAACATCAAAGATCCCCACGAGTGGAAACTAGATCCACAAATATTTGCAATGATAACTCAAAAATGGGGCCTTCCAAACATAGACCTGTTTGCCAGTCCTCAAAACTACCAACTGACAAAATTTTGTACAAGGACATTCCACCATCAAGCTTGGAAAGTGGACTCTCTCTCTTTCAGTTGGAAAAACCTGACAGCATATGCCTTCCCTCCATTACCTCTCCTCACAAAGGTTCTTTTGAAGGTCAAAAAGGAGAGGCCACGACTGATTCTCATAGCCCCAGACTGGCCATGCCAGCACTGGTACCCGCTATTGAAAAATATGGCCCACAGCCCACCGTGAATATTGCCTCAAATACCCCATTTGCTCACACAACAAAACAATCAGATTCTTCGCAACCATCTCAAAACTTTAAATCTGGCTGCATGGCAAATCAACTAAACATCCAACCAGCCCCTCTTTCACAAGCAGTTCTGGATGTAATTCTGGAAGCCAGGAGACCAAGCACCAGGAAGGCTTATTCGGACAAATGGAAAAGGTTTTGTGCCTGGAACCAAACTAAAGGCCAAGACACAATTCAGCCTCACATGCCTCACATTCTACAGTATTTAGCTGAGATGTTGCACAAAGGACTTTCCTTTTCCTCAATTAAAATCCATGCTTCAGCTATTTCAGCTCACTACAACACGGATCCACCTTTATTTTCACATCCTCTTCTAAGGCAGTTCCTCAGAGGGGCAAAAAACATTAGACCACCCAGGAGAGCTCCTACACCAACATGGGACCTCAACTTTGTTCTGGAAAAACTAACACTACCTCCCTTTGAACCAGCTTTCTCTGCAGATCTTCAGTTCCTGTCATGGAAGACTGCCTTGCTTCTAGCAATAACTTCAGCTTGGAGAGTCTCAGAGCTACAGGCACTAATGGCAGTGGAACCTTTCCTCATTTTTCATCAAGACAGAGTTTCTCTATGAACTAATCCTTCATTTATGCCTAAGGTGGTTTCCAGTGTAGCTTTAAATCAAACCATCCACTTACCCACCTTCTTCCCCAATCCACAAAACAAAGGTGAGAGACTCCTGCATTCCTTGGACATTCACAGACAGCTTCGTTACTACTTGGACAAAACTAAGGCTTTCAGAAAAACTGACCAGCTCTTTGTATCCTATGCTACAGCTTCTCAAGGGAAGACTATATCTAAACAAACCATTTCTAAATGGATAGGTCATTGCATACGTTTCTGCTATACCCATCATGGGAAAGCAGTTCCTGCTACCATTAGATCCCACTCTACCAGGGCAACAGCTACCTCTACAGCTTTTCTCAGGGGGGTTCCAACCAAGGAAAATTTAGAAGCTGCAACTTGGAGTTCAGTACACACCTTTACCAAACACTATCACTTACCTCTTTACTCTAAGTCCAGGGCGGGCTTTGCCACTGCAGTTCTGCAGGGCCTTATTGCCTCCACTAACCCTCTGTGATACCTCCCCCCTACCTTAGCTTTGGGATTCAACCCAAGTGTGATGACTGCAGCAGGGTAACATGATGAACATAGTACAGTTTTGTACCTACCATAAATGTAGATGTTCGAGTGTTCACCCTGCTGCAGTCCAGGTTACCCTCCCTCCATCCCCTCTGATCTACTGGCAAAATCTCTTCTATGCCTTACTGATGTATTTGCTTATAGCTGAAGGGATTTTGTGTTTGTGCAGTGTTCACTCCATTTGGTACTAATTCTGACCACCTTTTTGGGGGCACCTGACATCTGGGGCAAGAAAAACTGAAGAAAATGGCGTCGGTTGCATTATATATACCCCTGGCGCACTGACGTCAGGGAAAAGGCGACAGCAACCGACGCCGGACCAAGACTTTGGAATTCCAGCCGACTGCGGGACCGCCTGACAACAGGATAACCCAAGTGTGATGACTGCAGCAGGGTGAACACTCGAACATCTACATTTATGGTAGGTACAAAACTGTACTTTCTGGGGTTCGATAAATCCACTTCAATGTTGTGTCATTCAAAATTTGGAGCGTTCAGTGTTGTGATATACATCCCTCTGGCACAAATGACCCTGGTTTGATTAGTAGCTCAGGTGTGTGTGACTTTGGCTGGGAAGGTATGGGAGTGCCCATCTCAGGGGAGGGTGTTTGTTAAAGGCAGTGTCTGAGCGGAGGCATGGTCCACAGAGGGGAGTAGCCCTCGCATGTATATCAGTGCATGCAGGGGAGGGGAAACAAGGGTAGGTTATAAAATAAGTACCCCTCAGCACGCGTGTGCACACACGCACACACGCGCACACACACACACACACACACACACACACACACACACACACACACACACACACACACACACACACAGATGTCCTTAAGATCCAAAGTGGCCTCAGTTTACACATTGAAGTCTGGGGGGGTGAAGGAGGTGCAGGTAGACCTGGCAGTGGACAGGGTCACTGGAACAGTTGGAAAGGATGAAGCAGCAAAGGGAGGAGCTGAAAAAATGTCTTTGCTTCTTGTATCCCCTGCTAAACTTGTATGTACCAAATCTGAGATTGCTCAATACTGGAGAAGGCCGTATTCCCCAACCAAATATTTATGTCAGTCTCGCACCATTCTTTCAACAGCTTTCTTGTTGACAAAGCATAATGCCAAGGATGTCTTATTTGCCAATAAAGTTATCTAAACAGGAAGTACTTTTTTTTTTTTTTTTTGTTAGTGTCGTGCATAATTTGTCCTGTTTTCCTGATATTTTTAGTCTCTTGTTGGAGTACACTGTTTTCCATCTCCAAACTTGAAAGTCTTATTTGTAAGTGTGGCAGTTTTACATATCTTTTCTGCCTCACTGTGATTCAGTTTACTGATATTACTGTTTTTTTTTTTTTTTCCAAACAGTTTGATGGTGTGAGTGTATGTAATATCAAACACAGCTGATCCTTAAAATTCTGCTACAAAAACCTGTGCAAATGAAGCCAGCTCTTTGCCAAATAATATAAACTGGCTCTGACAAATAATGATATGCTGCATTCTTCTACATCTTCAGATATTTTCCTTTCCTCAATTATTTCAACTTGTTTACTTCTGTTTGGACAACTTTTAGCCCAGTGATATCTGCCCTGATTTGCAGTAGTTTTCTCCTACCATGCATATCTACTAGATCTGTACCCCAGTAATGGTGGTCTCACTGAGCTCATTTGTCTGCCCAGCTTCCTACTTCATTCATGCTCGGATTCATTTGCTGTGTCCTTACATATTTGCAAGACTTAATGCTTTTTTTTCTGAAAATGTGCTTTACAGCTGATTTGCCATAGTTCAATACATGCTGTTGATGCTAATTTTCTTTTACATTTAAGCACCCGGTATTTAATAGCTTGAAAGCAAAGCATTGCATGTTGGGAGGATCATATTATATTTGCACATCTGACTATATCTTTGCTCAAAAATCAGTTATGTAATCTGCTGCAAAAAGTTCAGTGTCATTAATAATTTATTAATTTCTTGTAAATCAATCATTTTCTCTCTGTCAAAAACATAGCATCTTGCCTAGTTATTTAAGTGAATATATTTTATATTTTTCAAATCCTACTGATGAAAACTTTTTTTTTTTTTTGGTGTCCTAGTAAGCAACAGCTCAGGGGCATATTTTTTTTTTCCAGAAAGTAATTAGTCTGAATCTTGAACTCATTTTCCAGCTTTTTTAGGGCTTATTTTCAGCTAACAGATTTGGGATTCTGTAGATGAAAACCATCCTCTGCCAGCAGTTAAAACATTGAACAAATAAAAAAAAGTTTTTAAGATATGGAATTTATTGTCTTGAGCATCCAAGCTACATAGGCTTCCCCACAGAGATGTACACCCACAAGTCACAAGTTTAAACTGCTTCAGATGTGTACACACGTTGCCATAAGGGCTGCTGTAAAAACTGTCCAAACGTAAGTGGAGAGTTGATGCTGCAGCAGAACTCTCCCACGTAAATACAGCTGTAATGCCCAAGCAAAAGACATATAGCTGCAAACTTTATGCTCATTAAAATAGATGGACTGCGGATGCTTCTGACTCTTATCAATTTACATATTGGTCAATGTTTACATTGTCTAACACTGTCTCAAGATCTTTAATGATGGTATCATTTTTACAATTTTATCATTTAATTTGGAAATATAATTTATGCCACTTCTGCCAAGTGCCAAGATGTTTTATTTATTGCCATTAAAGGCAAAGTCTTCACTGTTGCACCAGGCATGTGTTTTTGTAGACCATTTTGGAGAAATTTCCTATCTTTTATTGAAGCAATTATTACCCAGTTGATAGTCATCAGCATAGTTGGTCATTCAATTATCATTTTCACTTGTACTGAGAAGGGTAGTCTAAAAAGTACGGATTCCAGCACAAAGCCCTGTGGAACACCACTGGTAACACCTTTTAGTTGGACAGGTAATCTCTAACCCTGACTTATGCCTGTCTTTCTTTTGCTTAGCCTGGGTGTTGGCCACTGGGCTTTATGTGGATTGACATTTAGTTTATTAATTTGTGAGTTTCTGCCTTATGTGGATTAATGTTGATTGCCTTAACAGGATCAAGATAAGTGTGTGTAGTCAGTACTTCCAAGTATTCTTGTTACTTTTTCCATGAATAACTTCAGATTCAGAAACAAGTTGCCTCCTTAACAAACTTGTATTTTTCTCAGGGCATGTAGAACTTTTGAAGGCAGTGCTTTAGTGTACCTTAACATCCCAGCAAAAAGTTGAGTATAAAATAACATCAGAGCTTGTTGTGAAAGTGACATTGCAGTTACTGGATTTCAAGGGTATAATGGAATATTTTTTACTCCTGCAATTTAGTGTCCTTGGATTGATTATGCTTAGAGTCAAAAATACTTTGTCTCCATTATTGTATTTTTTTTTTCTTTTGTTGTTACTGACCCGTTACAGGGTATGATGCCTGTGCACATGATGTTTTAACATGAATTCCATTTTCTGTACTTAACAAAAGTAGGATCCCTGTCTTACTTTGAAGTTTTGTTTCAACTTTCTTCATAACACCCCTCCTTTGTAAGTAGATAACAATACAGTCTACCATAATAATCCAGTGCACATGTCCTTGTAGTAATGTTTTGTTCAAAATGGTTGACAGGGGTGTAGTTGGTCTTTGACTCTGTATAGAAAACCATCAGCTATCCAGTCTGAACCCATGAATTTGATTTGTTTTAACTTTTTTTTTTTTCTGCAGCGCATCTGTGATAATGTAAGGTGGCATTTCTTTTATAGCTTGCTTCTTTTGTCTGTTAGTTTTTCTGCAGTTATATTTGCTGTGTACTGTAACTGGACAATCAGTTCCTTATACAGCATCTTACATTCACAACATTTCGCTTTCATTTTTTTTATGATGTAATTTTAACAATTAAATTGCTTTTGCTGGACTTTAAGATTTTAAAGTTCATAACCAGATGTGAAAGCTTTGGCACATAAGTAGCTTCTGTAGTTCATTTACTATAGACTTGTTTTTTGACTAGGTCAGCTTTTCAGAGCCAAGTCGTATCTCTTATTTATGTTGTGCATTTTATTAAATTTGTAATTCCACCAAAGGCTGTGTTCTGTTTGAGATAACACTTCTTTATATAATTTCAGCTACTGACCATTCACCCAGAAGACAATTCACTGGCCCTCATCTACAGGGATAAGGAGACATTGAAGTTTGTGAAACACATTAACCACAAAAGTCTGAACCGAGAAAAAGAAGCAACAGATAGAAATGGATACTGGGACTTTTATTTTGTCTACTATGAGTGACTGTGCTGGAGATCAATCAGAATTTTAATCAGTGTAAACAGGACTTTGAATATATGTATGCTGACCAGGAAGCTGCAGAGATGTTTTGTAATCCTAAAAAAAAGTAAAATAAAATACTCTGATGAAATTTCGCATTTTCATGCCCTAAGTTGTCCTTGACTAATTTGTAAACAGATATTGCCAACTGTTCTGGCAAAATGTTTGAATTGCACCTCCCCCCATTTGCAGAAAGTACACAATGGAGCCAGTTTAAAAGGTTATTGCATGTATTGTTCGTAGACTTTTTCATTTTACATACAAAGGAGTCATTAATTTGTTCTTGCTCGGTTAGCAGTTTCTGTGCATCTCTTTTGGCGCCTTGTATGCAGAATGGGGCATGTCACATCATGAGAGTATAAGATTCTGCTTCCAGAAAGAGAACAATTTTGTAGATCAACTTTGGCTGAACTAGGAACAAACGGCTTCTGTAATATGGCATTAACTGATTATATTCTCTTCTGATCAGAAATTTTGCTCTGGAGTATTGTACTACTTTAATCTTCTGTTAAACACTAAGTTATCTATTTCTTAACTACCATTTTCAGCTGTAGTCTTTCACAAGGGAGAAATGGAAGGTAGTAAACAGGGACTGGGCAGTCTAGAATATATATCACCATAACTAGCATAACTTGTAACTATCAGGATGGGTCATGGCCTTACTTGCAAATGCTGACCCCATCAGAGATCATTGGGGTAAGCTAGAAAGATGAAGAGGAGTTATGAAGTAATAAACTTCATATGCATCTTTAGGAGCTTGCTTTGTAGGGCTGTACGCACACATTTATTTGTGTATATTTGGTTACTTCGGTGCTTGCACTGATCGATATATATATTTTTTTTTTACACTGATCAGTATTGATTATTTTTAGGATCAGCCTGGGTATAATACAGAACATTTCACAAACAAAAAAATACAGAACTGTAAACAACAGCAGATTAGTTCAAACTAGTTACATGGAGAAACTGTGTGTGTCTGTCTATCTACAGATAGATATACATTCACATTCCAGTGAATAGGCAGAGTGTAATGCACATTACATTTGTGTCTTTAAACTGAGATATAAAAAGAATGATTTTCTGAGAGAAATGAAGTAGGCAGCAAAAGAGAGAGCTTATCACAGAGAAAGAGGAAGTAGTTGAAGAGGGCAGCCCCATGGCAGTAAGAAGTGGCAGGGAAAATGGAGGGTATAAGTGGGGGAGGCATTGTTTATTCATTTTTGTTTGCTCATTTATTAGTGTGTATTACTAGGGTATCTAACAAACCCTTGGCATAAAGATCATAGATGTAAAGTAAACACAGTTATACAAAGGAGCAAAAGACAATAAAGGACATTCAGATTTTAAACAAGTTTATTTGGTAAAGAGAAATTTAAGTATATTATGAATAGAACTGGAAATTATACAAGATTACATGGTAATGGGATTATTAATGATATTACAGACAGAAGGTGTGGGTGATACAAGGAGAGATTAATTTAGTAACTTTGAAAAGAAGAATATAGTACTGACAAGGATGGGAATCATCAGAAGGTGACAAGAAGGAATTAGCAAACAGTTAAAAATTAAATAAAAAATAAATAGCCAATAAATTAAATAAATAGAAGACGTGGCCAAGGCAAGGTTAAAGAGAATGGAGAAAAAAATTAATTTGGGCAGGAAACTTTCAGTGACATTGGAAATGACACCATTGAAAGGAAGAATTGGAATAGGTTATTACAAGATGGGGAGTAGGTATAATAGATTCGGATTAGTGCTCAGCATTACCAGAAAGCTAGGTAGAAAGATGACTGAACTAGCTTAACATTAACTAAGAGTAAAGCTGACATAGTTGTGATAGCCAAGATGTAGGCTAATGATGAGGAGGGATAGAGCTTGTTTTTAAGGTATAGTGAGTTCATGAAGGACACTGTAGGTAAAAAGAGAGGAAGATTCACAATATATATCTATATATGTCTCTCTCTCTCTCTCTCTCTATATATATATATATATATATGTGTGTAGGCTGATTCTGATGAGAAAGATTGAGCAGTAGAAAAAAAGAACAGAGAGGGCAAGAAGTCAGTGATAAGATTCCTAGTAGTAAAATTGGTAAGGGCAAAAAGGGACAGGTGGTATATTGCCACCTCCTGCAGGTCATCCAGTGCAAGTCCAGGGGATGATAACTTAGAAAAGAACAGGCTCAAGGGATGATGGGGAAAGGGGTTGTAATGTGACCTCAGCCTTCAGAGGCAGAGTAAAATATTCCTTCGTTCAAGGTTAGATTTGTGAAGATTTAGTGATACTGTATAATCTGAAAGAAGAGTCAACAAGGGTAGGAGATTTGCACTACCACTTCTGCCAGGTTTATGTTTTATTAAGCTAACGTTGATGACTTTTAAATGAGTTACTTAAGAACTACTTGGTAGGTTTAGAATTTAGAGATTTGTTTTACAACTGCCTTCAACTGTTGATGTGGAGTTTCTGCAAGACTAGCTGATTGCAAAAGTGAGTTAGAGCTTGAGTCTGTAGGCTATACTGCACACTTCCACATTGTATTTTCTGTACATAGTTGTTTTCTGTGTGCTCTTACCTTACCTTTGCTATCTTCTACACTTTGTGCTCTATCCCGTCACTGTTTCTTATTTTCCTTTTTCCCTCTGTACTCTAACCACCCCTTCCTGTTGTCCCCTGTACTGTGTACTTAGTTATTATTAGTGTTATTGAGTCATTGTTATCTTCACATAACATTTTGTTTTTATTCATAATATTGCTTGTTAACTTGCTTGTCTAATGTCATTTATATTTGTCTGGGCTGAGACTGAAATAGGTCCATTTGAATTGGTGCTCTTCCCTGGTTACCAAAATAAATAAATGACTAGGTTTATAGGCCAGGGTTCATGCAGATGCACTGCAGTGTGGGTGGTGCAAGAGAATTCACTGTTCTGTAAAGTAGATGTGAATAACCAAGTTAGGGACATGTTGTACAGATAGTCTGATGTATTCAAGGGGGAAAGTAGCATACAGGACAGGAGAGAAACATCTAATCTCATTGTACTGAAGAATGAATATGTAATAGGGCAAGACAGTGGTCTACCATCACTGTGTGCGAGACTTGTGAGAATGCATATTACGGACACAGCAGATAGTGCAAAGGTGTATGCTGTGACAGGGTGTCACTAGAGCCCTCATATCAACTATATATTGTATATTTTAAAGTCCTTTTATCTGCTGCCCAGCCAGAAGGACACAGTTTGATTCCATTGTAGGGGGTAGAAAGCGTAATTTAAGAAAATAGGAAAGAGGGTATATAGCAAGCTTACTTAGACACAAAAGGAAAACATAAAGAGAAATTTGGGTAGGAGAGGTAGGGCACAATGTTTTTGTGGGGGATAGATCCCCTATCTTTCTGTCATACATAGTGTATCAAGCAGGGATGGACTGGCACAGATTAGCAGTGGAACACATGGGATGCACAGAAACAAATATAGGGCAGACAAATGGTTGGGAATAGGTTGTGTTGTGTGTAGCAGACCACCTGACACCTAGCATAGGTGTATATTACTGGGACCCAGTAGTCCAGATAGTGGGTGGTATGGGTTATGCCCTGCTCTGGAAGCATGTTGACAGGGTCAACTAGTTCAGCAAATGTGTGATTTGCTTTAGGAGAGGCTGCTGTGTGGTGACCCAGCATGTCGGTGCTTGCTCAGCTTCTACCTCCATCACCTGTGCAGATCTGGCTGAGCTGGGGCAGGTGGTTGAAGTGGGTAACCTGCCCTAAAAGGTGCTTTAACCCTCTTTAGTAAGGCATTCACCTACCTCAGTTGCACCCTTGGTTGGAGTGGCAGCTGATTGATATACCTGAAGCTAAGAGTAAACATTGTGGTCTGCAGGAGGGAGATGCGGAAAGAAGGATGATATTACTGATGCCCCTTAAATGGTACAGAATATGTAGTGCAGGTGAGGAGATCCCATACAACTTGCTGTGCTGATGGTCACTGTCTCCTACAGCAACCAGCAGCAGTCTCGCTCTCTCCCTCTTTTTCCCTGTCTCTCTCCTCTGTCTGTGATTAAGATTAAAGGGATCTACCAGCCATCAACATACAGGTTTTTATGAGATGCAGACAACAATCCATACATACAGCTCCTGGAAAACATGTAAGGAAAAGCTTGAGATGGTGTCCACAGCCTGTGAAATTAGTTGGACTTTCACATGTGCCATGTACAGTGCAGACGATGAAAATATGGGCAATGGTGTCCACAGACTTTAATAATAATAATGTCATCCATTTGCTAACCAGGAAGCCCCACTTAGACAGACAACCCCTTTTCAGGGGTGACCCAGTAGCTTGGTTGTGACTTTCTAAAGGTCATACAGAGGCAAAGGGAATCAAGCCCCGCACCACAGGAACTACAACTCACAACCTTAACCTCTGTGACAGTTGACAGTGGCATCTTGACTCATCTTGCCAATGTATGTATTGCTTTCTGGTTTAAAGATCCCAGCAGCCTTCCCTGGCCTCACAGTACAAGATGTAAAACATCACCTTAATCTCCTGTACATGCAAGGAATAGTCTCTCTCTGAGATACTAGCATCAACAGCTTTCACCACAAATATGCAGCCAAACAAAATGACTGCCTTTGATTCATGCTTTAAACTTGACTTTTAAGTAACAAGTAGTGCCACAGCACAGCCTGATATACAGTGGATATAAAAAGTACACACACCCCTGTTAAAATGCCAGGTTTTTGTGATATAAAAAAGAATGAGACCACAATAAATCATTTCAAAACTTTTCAACCTTTAATGTGACTTATAACCTGTACAATTCAATTGAAAAACAAATCTGTTAGGGGAAAAATATAAAAAATAAAAAACGTACAGTAAGATGGTTGCATAAGTGTGCACACCCTTAAACTAATACTTTGTTGAAGCACCTTTTGATTTAATTACACCATTCAGTCTTCTTGGTGTGACGATTGGGGAGAGTTGGGCGAAGGCTGCCAGCCTAATCAAATAGAATTTGATACATAATTCTATCAATTGTATAAATAAATGTAAAATACATGCATGTTTCTTGAGTGTAAAGAAAACTGTGAAATGCGGAACTGCAAAATATGTGACAACATTGCACTGTACTGGCCCAGTGAAGCATGTTATGACCCTTTCAGGTTAGAATCCAGCTCCACTACGGCTGGATGAAGGTTTCATGCCCATTGTTTTAAGGCTAAAGTTTATGACCAGAATTTAGATGTGGAATGTGCTTTATTGCTCTAGTTTCTGTTAGAATATACATGTGAAATGTCTTCTATTGTTGTAAGTTTCTGTGCAGGTGTTAGATTGCTAAATAATGCAGTTTATTTGCCTGGGAAAACCTAAGTGTCAAAAATGATGTAATTTGGGGTGGGACCTAGCAAACATGTTTGTTAGTAATGTTTAAATACTATTTCTCAGAAGAGACTGGAAGCATTTTGACTGTGGACATCCAACTTACCAGCACTCTGCCTTATGCTCACATGTAAGTTTTAGCACTGTGATTTCGTGTAGGGAATAGTTAAAGCTAGTAAAGATTAATTAGGTATTTTTCTTTTAAATCAGACCTGTCCTATTATTTTAAGTTTCTGTGTGATCTCTGAACTCTTGGATATCTCTGTGGTGTAGTAGTTTTGTCTTGTGTTTTAATTTTTTATTATTAAATATTTTTAAAACCTTCTACCTTGGCTGATTTGTGTAGAGATAAGCTCTGGAGTACATTGCATATTTATAGAGGCTATTGTAATAGGCCACTCTAAAGTAAGCCTTGACTGTTAGTCATACTACCATTGGATAATAATTGGACACCCTTTTAAGGGCCTTTTAGTGGCTGATATTATTAACTGGGTGGTGGCAGTAATTACTACCAGGTAGTCTGGGTAAAGGGGCACAGTTGGAGAATCTGTGTCAGCCTTTCCCAGGAGTCTCTGTGAAGTTGTGTAAATACTTATCGCAAAGTGTGTGTGTGTTGTTTCAGCTACTTGGCAGGGACACGAAGCACTGGTTGGACAGAGAGGGTACTGGAGGTTTTAGCTTGCCCAGTTAGGCTGAGACCTGGACCCTATAGCTGTGCCAGTGGGGGATCTTATTGGGGACCTAGTGAGCCAAGGAGCAACCAGCCCTAGACTGACTGTGATCTCTGTGTGCACTTAAGGGAAATTGTACTTTACTGTGTATATTAGTTATCCTTTCCTCTTTTATGAGCCGACCTCCCTGATGTTGATGGTGAGGATTGAGGCTCGTTGATTGCTGGGCCAGGGCACGGTCGTCACAAGTGGTGGCAGTGATGGGATCTACTTCACATACTAATTGGCTTGTAGTGGTGTGGGTAGAGCAAATTCCTGTAGCTTATGTACAGTGATCTCTGAAAGTGTTTTGTACTCTAAAACAGCCACGCAGTGTATACTCAAAGTTCAGATCACAATTGTTTTATTTCTTTTGTTAGCTTAGTATTAGTCAGGGTGAGCAGGCAACATGTCAGCAGAAGAGTATGGAAAGCTGACAAGGAGCCAGCTTGTAGAGATGTGCCAGGCTAGGGGACTGGTGCATGGAAACCTGACTAAAGCAGACCTGATTGCAGCCTTGGTTACAGCTGCATCAGAAAACAGCAGCCTGGAGGACAATCAGACTGACAGTGGAGATACATATCCTCGGGGAATGGATAGCTCAACCTTTCTGCAGTGGACTTAAAAAAATCCAGCTGGAGCTAAAGCGACTTGAGTTGGAGGCCAGGCGTATGGAACTGGAAGCAGCTGAGAGAATGAGGAGTCTACAAGCTGAAGAACAGGAACAGGAGAGAAAGCATGAGAGGGAAATGCTGACTCTTCACCAGAGTCAGGGAGGTAATGGGGAAGGGAATAATCGGACCCCAGAAGCACAAAAGGTCAGTAAATTATTTCCACAGTTTAAAGAGGGGGATAATTTTGATAGCTTCATTCATATGTTTGAGTGGGTATGTAAACAGTATGAAGTTGACCAATGGCTCTTGGTACGGTTCATGACCCCCTTACTCCATGGTAAAGCTGTAACTTGTTTAGCAAAAATGCATGACACTGACTGTTTTGATTATACTGCTGTAAAAAGACATTTATTAGAATGTTTTAAGCTAACACCTGAAATGTATAGGAAAAAGATTTGTGAGCATAAACGCAAGGCAGAGGAAAATGTATGTGAATATGTTGTTGAACTGAGCACTTATTTTCATAACTGGGTAAGTGGATGTCAGGTCACCACTTTTGAAGGGCTGGCAGACCTTTTGTTAAGGGAACAAGCCCTTAGCACTTTGCCTGAGGACATGAGGATCTGGTTAGCTGATAAACAGTATGCTACTTAAGAGGAGTTGGGGAAGAAGGGAGACCTATACCTAGCAAGCAGGGCAGCCCTGCACAGGAAAGGGACCCCCAGTACTGCTCATGGGTCTAAAGAAACCCATGGTGGGCAGCACAGACTGCCCCAACAGAATCCGCCAGTAGCAGGGGAAGCCACTAGTCCAGGTACACGTCCAGGAGCTAGGGTTAAATGTTTTGAATGCAACCAGTGGGGCCATGTGGCATACAGATGTCCATGGAGGCAAGGTGGGGAACCAAAGGTGAGGGAGCCAGTAATTGGGAAAGACAAAATGCCAACAGTGTGTTGTCTTGAGACAACAGGGGTATGGAACTACCATCTTGCAGATGTCCTAAGAGGGAAGGATTTGGATGAGGCAGTACTATGTACTTATGCAGTTACATGCAGTGAGGCTAGGAGACAAGCATGTGGGTCTAGTAGCCTGGGGGAGACCCAGACAGACTGCATACTTGCAGCCAGGACTGCTGAGGTGGTTACTTCAGGGAGTGAGCTGCGCTTGTAGCAGTGAGACTGAATGTGAGCCACAGCTGCTGGGTGGGTACTGATGTTCTCTTGGACAGGGTAACTGCAAAGGTAGAAGTGAGTAATAATGCCAAGGCTGACAGTGAGGCACCGCTGTTGGAGGATACCAGACTTCCTGTGGAAGGAGAGCTGGGAAGGGTTACAAGGCGAGACTTGAGACAGGCTCAGCTCTCAGACCCTACATTGCAAGGCCTGAGGCAAGTAGATAGGGAGGCACCTGATTCTCAAGGGAAATGGGAATCTGTATACTGGAACAGAAAGTTACTGTACAGTGAGTGGACCCCTGAGGGAGGGCTAGAAGGTGAAATAGTACAGCAGTTGGTAGTGCCTAGAGCTTACCGTCTGGCACTTCTAGCCATAGCCCATGATATTCCCTTTGCAGGTCATATGGGCATAAAACATACAAAGAGGCGTATTATGCAAAACTTCTACTGGCCTGGAATTTCCAGAGATGTAACAGGGTACTGCAGGACCTGTGAGCAGTGGCAAAAGGTAGGCAAGGCAGGAGACAAGGTGAGAGCTCCTTTGATGCCTTTGCCTGTGATTGAGGAGCCATTTCAGAGGGTAGCTATGGATATTGTGGGTCTTCTGAGTACCCCAAGTTCCACAGGGAAAAAGTATATTCTAGTGATTGTAGATTATGCTACACGATACCCTGTGGCAGTGACTTTGTCCTCCATTGAAGCCGAGAAGGTGGCAAATGCTTTGCTAGAGATTTTTAGCAGGGTAGGTTTCCCAAAGAAAATACTGTCTGACAGAGGTGCCAATTTTATGTCAGACCTGCTGGCTTGTCTGTGGAAGTCCTGTGGGTTGAAGCACATGAAGACCACCCTCTACTGTCCCCAGACTAATGGTCTTGTTGAGAGGTTAAACTCTACAATCAAGTCTATGCTGTGGGCATTTACAGATCAGTTTAAGAGGGAGTGGGACAAATATTTGCCCCATTTGTTTGCTTACAGAGAGGTTCCCCAGGAATCCACAGGTTTTTCACCCTTTGAGTTGCTGTATGGGCATAAGGTGAGGGGACTTCCAGATTTAATTCGAGATGAGTGGGAAGGTGAGTGTGAGTCTCACAAGCAGTCTGTTGTGGCATATGTCCTGATCCTCAGGACAAGGCTCAGGGAACTCATGGGCCTGGCCCAGGAGAACCGGGCAGAAGTCCAACAACAGAAAAAGGTGTGGTATGACAGGAATGCTCGAGCTAGAGAGTATGCTGTAGGGCAGCAGGTAATGGTTCTCATTCCTGTCAGACACAACAAGCTGCAAGCAGCTTGGGAGGGACCCTACAAGGTGGTAAGAAAGATAAGTGATATTAACTACATGGTGGAAGTGCTAGGCAGATGGCAGGGGCACAAATTTTACCATGTTAACATGATGAAACCTTACCATGATAGGGAGGCCATTGTGCTGAGCATTTGCAGTGGATTGCAGGAGGAGTCTGAGGGAGATCTGGGGACTGATCTCCTCAGTGAGGCTCGGGCTGACACCTCGGTGGAAGGGGTAGCAATGTCCCAGCAGCTATCTCCTACCCAGTTTCGAGAAGTCCGAGCAGCATTGCAGGAGTTTGGGGGCATGTTCACCGGGAAACCAGGGAGCACCCACCTGGTGCAGCACCAGGTGGATACAGGCCCCTTATAGGGTGCCTGAGAGAGTCAAACAGACTCTGAGGGAAGAGGTACAGGTGATGTTGAAACTAGGGGCGATTCAAGAGTCCAACAGTCCCTGGGCCTTACCAGTGGTGGTGGTGGTGGTGCCAAAGAAGGATGGCAGCACCATGTTCTGTGTGGATTACAGGAAATTAAATAGTCACACAGAGTCAGATGCTTACCCTATTCCTAGGACAGATGAGGCCCTAGAGCAGCTGGGTGGGGCTAAGCATCTTACAACCACTGATCTTACCAAGGGTTACTGGCAGGTGCCCTTGACTCGCAGTGCTAGAGAGGTCAGCCTTTGTGACTCCTTTTGGCTTGTATGAGTTCACAAAGATGCCCTTTGGGATGAAGAATGCCCCCAGTGACTTTCCAGAGGCTGGTAGATCATATCTTAGCAGGAGCAGGAGGGTTTGCCCTTGCTTACATGGATGATATTGCTATGTACAGCCATTCCTGGCAAGAGCACCTTCAGCATGTTGGGGAGGTGCTAGGCAGACTACAGAGGGCAGGGTTGACCATTAAGCCAAGCAAATGTCAGGTGGGTATGGCAGAGGTCTCCTACCTAGGACATAGAGTGGGGAGTGGTAAGATAAGGCCAGAACCTGTCAAAGTGGAAGCTATTCAGGCATGGCCTGCACCTGTTGCCAAAAAGCAGGTGAGGGCATTCTTAGGGACAGCAGGGTACTACAGAAAGTTTGTTCCCAATTATAGTACCATAGCTGCTCCCCTTATAGACCTGACAAGGAAGAACAGGCTAGATAAGGTAGTGTGGACCCCAGCATATGAGCAGGCATTTCAGAAGCTTAAGGAAGCTTTGGGACGACCCCCTGTGTTAGCCAGTCCAGACTATAGCAAAGAATTTGTTGTGCAGGTGGATGCTTCAATCTATGGGGTGGGGGCTGTACCTAGTCAGATTTCTTCAGAGGGAGAAGGGCACCCAGTGGTTTATCTCAGCCATAGGCTCCAACCCAGGGAGGAATGCTATGCAGCAGTAGAAAAGGAATGTCTAGCCATAGTGTGGGCACTACAAAAACTTCAGCCTTATCTGTATGGAAGAAAATTCACTGTAATGACAGATCACCAACCCTCTAACATAGTTCAACAGAGCCAGTCAGCAAAATGCCAAGTTGCTAAGATGGAGTCTGGGGTTGCAAGCATTTGATATGTCAGTGCAGCACTGCAGTGGGAGTAGCAATGCCATTGCAGATGGGCTCTCAAGACAGGGAATAGGGTGAAGTACACCCAGATAGACCTGACACTCTCAAGCGATGTTTCTCAAGGGGCACTTGAAAAACTTGCTTGAGTTCCCCAGAGGGGAAGAGAGGTGACAGTTGGGGAGAGATGGGCGAAGGCTGCCAGCCTAGTCAAATAGAATTTGATACATAATTCTATCAACTGTATAAATAAATGTAAAATACAGATATGTTTTCTTGATAATAAATGTAAAATACAGGCATGTTTCTTGAGTGCAAAAAATACTGTGAAACGTGGAACTGCAAAATATGTGACAACATTGCATTCTACTGGCCCAGTGAAGCATGTTGTGACCCTTTCATGTTAGAATTTGTCTCCACTGCAGCTGGATGAAGGTTTCATGCCCATTGTTTTAAGGCTAAAGCTTATGACCAGAATTTAGATGTGGAAGGTGCTTTAATGCTCTAGTTTCTGTTAGAATATGCATGTGAAATGTCTTCTATTGTTGTAAGTTTCTGTGCAGGTGTTAGATTGCTAAATAAGTTTGTTTGCCTGGGAAAACTTAAATGTCAAAAATTATGTAGTTTGGGGAGGGACCCAGCAAACATGTTTGTTAGTAATGTTTAAATACTATTTGTCGGAAGAGACTGGAAGCATTTTGACTTTGAACATCCAACTTACCAGCACTCTGCCTTATGCTCACATGTAAATTTTAGCACTGTGATTTCTTGTAGGAATAGTTAAAGCTAGTAAAGATCAATTAGGTATTTTTCTTTGAAATCAGACCTGTCCTACTGTATTATTTTACGTTTCTGTGTGTTCTCTGAACTCTTAGATATCTCTGTGGTGTAGTAGATGTTTGTGTAAACCTGCTGCAGTCATCACACTTGGGTTATCCTGTCGTCAGGCAGTCCCGTGGTCTGCCTGAATTCCAAAGTCTTAGTCTGGCATCGGTTGCTGTCGCTTCTTCCCTGACGTCAGTGCGCCAGGGGTATATAAGAGGCATCCGACGCCATTTTCTTCAGTCTTTCTTGCCGAGCGGTGCCCAAAGCAGAAGCAGTTCGCAAGTGCTGGTCAGCCGACACCTGAGATTTTCGAATTGAATTTCAATCTGAAGTCTTCAAAGCTAAGTACCCCGTTGGGGAACATTTTCTTGCCTCAGTCCGATGTCAGAAAAAGTTAACAATTGCATTTCTTGTGGGAAGCAAATACCTCATAAGGACTTTCATTCTTATTGTATATCTTGCCTAGGCCCAGACCACGATGTCACTGGTTGTCGGTTTTGTGCTAGGTTCAATAAGCGAACTATAAAGCGAAGCTTTGATTTTGCATGACACTACTTCGGTAGGAAATTTAATTACACTATGCCGTCGGAGCAACCGACTACCGGCGTGCATAAAAAACGCAAAGATAAAGACAGGCAGCCTAGATCCAAGCCAGACTCCGAGGCCTCGGCTGGGCAGGTCGCCTGTTCTCCGGTTTGCAGTGAGGCACCTACGCAGCCCCTGGCGACTGCAGAATTGGAACCCCAGATCACTTTGGATTCTCAAGCAGAGAGTTCTAGGCTGACGCAGCCATTTTCTTTAGGCCCTACCGACAACATTGCAGAAGGAGAAGCCGGTGCTGTGGAAACACCTTCGGTTACAGATTGTGTCTTCAGACCGACTACTCTCACCATAAAATCTTATGCTAAGCTTAAGACTCCTCTGAAACCAAAAAAGACTGCACATCAGTCTCCAGTTCAAGGCCCCATGCCTAAGAAACAGATGCTTAAAATGACTGAAGATTTGATTTTTTTAATCAGGGGTTCCCAACCCCCCCCCCCCAGACAAAAGGCCTAGACAAGAGGAGGATTATGCCTCCTCTGATCAAGTGTCTATTTCCTTAGGCTCCTCTGAGGAACAGGATTACTCCTTTCCCCCTTATGAAGATTCTGATGCTGAAGATTCCATTCCCTCAGCTTCTCCCCTTGAAGACTATTTTTTTGGGGAAACCTTACATACCATTAGGGAACATTTCCACTGGGAAGGTCAGGACTACTCCAACTCAAAGAAAAGGTTCTGAGAGATGTCCTTCAAGAATGCAACTGCAGTCATAACATATGGGTTGTCCTGCCTCAGGCAGCCCTCGGTCGGCCGGATTCCAAAGTCTGGGTCCGACGTCAGCTGATGTCGCATTTCTCTCCGACGTCAGAGCGGCTGGAGTACATAAGCATCAGCCGACGCCATCTTCTCCAGTCTTTCTTGCCGCGCGGTGCCCGAAGCAGAAGCAGTTCGCAAGTGCCGGTCGGTCAGCTCCTGTATTCTTCGAAACCGAAGTCATCAAAAAAGCTAAGTACCCCATTGGGGACCTTTTCTTGCCTCAGCCGATGTCAGAAATTACTGAAAAAGTAAATAATTGTTTGTCTTGTGGTAAACAAATACCTCATAAGGATTTCCACTCTTACTGCCTCCCTTGCCTTGGCCCAGACCATGACGTCTCGGCCTGTGCTCGCTTCAATAAGCGCACTGTCAGGCGCCGGGCGGAGTTCGCTGAAGACTTTTTCGGCGAAAAATTTGACTATACAATGCCGTCGGAACTTCCGACAACGCAGACTCCTAAGAAATGAAAAGACCGGGACCGACATCCTCAGCCCGCGTCTTCCACCGACACCACGCCAAAACTAACCGCGAGTGCCCAGGTTCCCTCTGAGGCGGTTATTCCACCGCTCCGAACCGAAGACACCGCATTACCGATACCTCCGATACCGGAGATCACTCCGACGCCAGTTATTGACTTTCCTCCGGATACTGAAACAGAGGAAATGCCCGAGACCATTGCTGTTGATAAGGTCACTCCTGCACGTGGAGCGGCTAGGCCTCCCATGTCCATGTCTATCAAGGCCTACACACGTGCCAAGGCACTCAGCAAGTCCAAGCATCTTACTGCTAAAATCTTACCTCAGCCTACTCCTGAAACTCAAATCATGGCTATAGCCGCAGATTTAATTTCCCTGATCAGAGGTTCCCAGGCCCATCCTGAGAGAGGATCCCAGCCTCCTCCTGATGAGGCCCAGGGTTGAACCCTCTGACCCTCTTCCTACAGATGAAGATTCTGAGGACTCTGTTCACTCTGAAAGCCAGGAAGAGCCCTTCCAGACCTATGAGGATTCAGACGCAGAGGACTCCATTCCCTCTGCTTCTCCTCCTGAGGATATGTCTTTTGGGGAAGTTCTGCATTCCATGAGGGAGCATTTTAAGTGGCAAGGCCAGGAATATTCAGATTCCAGAAAGCGCCTTCGAACCTTCCTTAAAAAGCCCCAACACAGACCCTTAGCTATACCTCCTGTGCTTGATGTTTTGGATGATTTATACTCTGACTCCAGTGTTACCCCTGATTCTCTTCCTCCTGCTCCTGTCAAGCCTGACAGATACTCTAGGGTCCCAGAAAACCATTCTCATTTCTTTAGGGCCCATGCTGTTGATTTAGAAACAATTTCCCAGGGGCCTAAAGGGGTTTCAGCTACCACCTCCAAAAACCCTTTGCCTTCCGACAGGGAAGCAAGGTCCTTAGAGAGATGGGGGAAGAAGGTTTACACCTCCACTACTTTATCTATGAGAGCTCTCAATTGTCTCTTTCACATGTTTCAATATCAGGATTTCCTGTTAGATGATTTACAGAAAAGATTGGCCTCCCCTGAACCTTTAGATAGGAAGTCTTTGCAGGAGGCTGTGCACAATTCTCAGCAAGTTAGCAATAATTTTCTACAGTGTGGATATGATGCATTGGAAGCTTCATGTAGGGCAGCTATGACAGGGGCAGTCATTCGTAGACATGCATGGTTAAAAGATCAACCTTTACCAGATCATGTTAAGGCAAAACTTCTTGATGCACCCTTGGAAAAGAACAAGCTTTTTGGTGCTAATGCTAAAGATGTGTTAAAGTCCATTGAAGAAAAAGCCAAGTCAGTTCAGACAGTCAAAGATTTCCTCCAGGTTCAGCCACCCAGATTCAGCAGGAACTGGCCTTCTAAAAACTGGTCCTTTCCTAATCCTGAAAGATTTCAAAGGGGAAAAAACAGGCGTGCCCGAGGAAGAGGCCAATACAGAGGATCCTACAGGGGACAACAATGGCAACCAGCAAACCAAAGAAGTGACACAGGGGTTTGTCCCGCCCCACAGGGACAATCTCAATGACTTTCCTCTAGTTCCGCTGACCAAGGAGCAAGCAGAAGCTCCTTTGGGTGGAAAATTATCTCTGTTTTCAAAAAATTGGCACAAACTGACAAAGGACAAATGGATTTTGGACATTATAGACCACGGTTACAGGTTCCATTTTCATACCTTGCCAAGAAAACTAGGCATGCCAAACCTTCCACAAAATCAGAGGGCAGAGGCTATCAAGCAAATTTCTCTGCTTGCTCAGATCAAAGCAATAGAAAAAGTTCCACAACAAGAACAAGGTCAGGGGTTTTACTCAAGACTGTTCCTTGTTCCAAGAAAAGAAACTCAATAGAGACCAATACTGGACTTGTCCGCTTTAAACACTTTTCTCATAGTACCAAAGTTCAAAATGCTGACCCTACAGCAACTCCTTCCCATGCTGGGCAAGGGGTCTTGGCTGATTACTCTGGACCTCAAGGAGGCATACCTGCATGTCCCTATCAGACACAGCTGCAGAAGATACCTCAGATTTCTTGCAGGGCCAGAGCATTATCAATTCTCAGCATTGCCATTTGGCTTATCTACTGCGCCCAGAGTATTCACGAAATGCCTGGCTTCAGTAATTGCTCATTGCAGGCTCCAGGGGATTCAAATCTACCCGTACCTGGACGATTGCCTCATACAAGCGGATGACAAACTAACTTTGACAAAAAACTTGAATTATGTCATACATTTACTACAGGCTCTGGGATACACAGTCAACTTTCAAAAGTCAAGACTTCAGCCATCCCAGCAAATTACCTTCTTAGGAGCCAAACTAGACACAGCCTCTCAAATGGCTTACCTGACAGAAGACAAGCAAAAGAAGTTAATTCATTACTTCAAAAGTTTAGCAAAGCTCACCCAGATGACTGCAAGGAGATTCCTACAGGCCCTGGGTTACATGGCATCCTGCATTCTCCTGGTTCCACTAGCAAGACTACACATGAGAAAGCTTCAATGGTACCTAAAAAGCTTATGGTCTCAACACAGCAACAACCTAGAAGCAACCATACCACTCATTCCATGTCTTCAAAAGGAATTTCTATGGTGGGCCTCAGTAAGCCAGTCAAACACAGGTATGTCATTCAAAAAACCTCAGATAACACAGATCATGACCACAGATGCCTCAGACCTTGGATGGTGGGCGCACATGGAGGGCAGATGTATTCAAGGACAATGGTCTCCAAAGGGAACACATCTGCATATCAACCAAAGAGAAATGCTGGCAGTAATGCATGCCATCGAGGCCTTCGGACAACAACTACAACCAGGCCACCTACTAATACGGACAGACAACACCACTGTGATGTGGTACATAAACAAACGGGGGCACTCATTCTTACCCCCTTTGCAGATTGACAATGAATCTTTGGGAAAAATCAGTGAGCCTAAACATACAGTTGCAATCCCAGTTTGTTCCAGGCAAAGACAATGTTCTGGCGGACAGTCTAAGCAGGAATTTCCTAGACCCCCACGAATGGAGGTTACATCCAGAAATCTTTATACGACTCACCTCGACATGGGGCAGGCCAGACGTAGACCTATTTGCCTCCCACCTCAATCATCACTTACAAAAGTTCTGTTCAAGGACATATCATCCACAAGCATGGAAAATAGATGCTCTCTCATTCAACCGGAGCTCCCTAAAAATCTATGCATTTCCACCTCTGCCACTGATGACCACAGTATTACTAAAGATCAAAGCAGAGCAGCCCAAGGGGATCCTAATAGCTCCAGACTGGCCAAGACAACACTGGTACCCACTACTACGGAGCATATGTCACAACAAAATGTGGGCCCTCCCCCAATGGCCCCAACTTTTGACTCAACACAACTTCAGGACAGTTCATCCCAACATCCAGACGCTACAGCTAACAGCTTGGGAGATCCCATGAATAACCTCAACCTACCTCTTTCCAAGGAAGTTCAGCAGATACTGACAGAAGCCCGCAGACCATCCACCAGAAAGGTTTACTCAGCCAAATGGAAGAGATTCAGCATTTGGAATACCACCAAGGGCCATGATGCATCACTTTTGAGCATCCCACTCATTCTGGAATATTTGGCAGACATGCTACATAATGGACTCTCATACTCTTCTATAAAAATACATGCTTCAGCTATCTCAGCTAGATACAACACTGATCCACCTGTGTTTTCACATCCTTTGTTAAGGCAATTTCTTAGAGGAATCAAGAATATAAAGCCCCCAAGAAAGGCACCAGTACCAGCTTGGGACCTCAACTTTGTCCTAGAAAAATTGACTCTACCTCCCTTTGAGCCAGCAGCTTCTGTGGATTTACAATTTCTTTCCTGGAAGACAGCTTTCCTGTTGGCCATTACCTCAGCAAGAAGGGTTTCGGAATTACAGGCCCTAATGGCTATACCACCGTTCATAACTTTTCACAGAGACAGGGTTTCCTTACGAACCAACCCTACCTTTCTCCCAAAAGTGGTATCTAGGGTTTCTTTAAATCAAGCAATTCACCTGCCTACTTTCTTTCCCAATCCTGAGAACAAAGGGGAAAGACTGTTGCATACCTTGGATATTCACAGACAACTTTGCTACTACCTGGACAGAACCAAGACCAGTAGGAAGTCTGATCAGCTTTTTGTAGCTTACGCCCCTGGAGTACAAGGAAAAGCAATTTCCAAACAGACAATTTCAAAATGGATTGGACATTGCATCAGATTCTGTTATTCCTTCCATGGAAAGAGTGTGCCAGCCAATGTCAGACCACACTCCACCAGAGCTACAGCCACCTATACAGCATTCTTAAGAGGGGTGCCTACAAAAGACATTCTAGAAGCTGCTACATGGAGCTCCTTGCATACATTTTCCAAACACTACAACCTTCCTCTATATTCCAGATCCAGAGCAGGCTTTGCTTCGGCAGTCCTGCAGGGATTGATAGTTACACCATCCTTTTCTTAGAGCATTCCACCTCCCCCAGCTAAGCTATGGTATTCAACCCATATGTTATGACTGCAGTTGCATTCTTGAAGGACATAGTACAGTTTTGTACCTACCATAAATGTAGATGTCCGATAGATATGCAACTGCAGTCGGTTTTCCTCCCTCCTTGGCCTCTATGCCTTGGGTCCACTCCTATCCCTGTTATCCTTAGCTGGGGATATCTGTTATGGTGTATCTGTTTATTGCTTATTTATTTGTCTGGAAACCTGTTTTATCTTCCAATTTGATTACAGCCTTCCTTGGAGGGCACCTGGCATCTGGGGCAAGAAACACTGAAGAAGATGGCGTCGGCTGATGCTTATGTACTCCAGCCGCTCTGACGTCGGAGAGAAATGCGACATCAGCCGACGTCGGACCCAGACTTTGGAATCCGGCCGACCGAGGGCTGCCTGAGGCAGGACAACCCATATGTTATGACTGCAGTTGCATATCTATCGGACATCTACATTTATAGTAGGTACAAAACTGTACTTTTCTTTTACTCCCCCAGCACAGACCACTTGCTATCCCTCCAGTTTTAGACATTGTTGATGATGTTTACTTAGAATCTAGTCTAAGTCCAGATTCTCTGCCTCCTGCTCCAACCAAACCAGATAGATATTATAGAGTGCCTGACTCACACAAATTCCTTTACAAAAGTCCTGTTGCTGACCCAGAGACAATCTCCCAGGGTCCCAAAGGGGCTAAGGCTTCTATGGCTAAAAATCCTGTACCCTCTGAAAGGGACTCCAGAGCACTAGATAGGTGGGGGAAGGTGGTTTACACCTCAGCTACTCTTGCTATATGAGAGCACTAAATTGTCAATTTCACATGCTGAAATACCAGCAATTCTTAATGTCTCAAATAAAACAAAAGATGAGCACACACCCTCAACAGTCTGAATTCAAGGAAATGCAGGATCTGTTGCATGCAGATGAACAGGTGGGCAAACATACTTTACAATGTGGATTTGATTCCTTGGAAGCTTCCTGTAGAGCAGCTGTTACTGGGTCTGTTATACGTAGGCATGCTTGGTTAAAGGAACAAACTCTGCCTGATCATGTTAAAGCAAAGTTACTAGATGCACCCTTACAGCAGGATGTCTTATTTGGGGTTAAAGCAGAAAAGGTTTTAAAGAAAATGGAGGATAAGGCAAAATCTATGCAGACGGTCAAAGATTTTCTTACAGGTACAACCCCCACACTTCAGCAGAAATTGGCTAACAAAAAATTGGTCCTTTCCAGCTTCTGACAGACCACAGAGGGGTAAATACAGACGCTCAAGGGGCAGAGGACAAGCACAAATCTCTTACAAACCTCGCCAATGGGGCACTGCAGCACAGAAGGGAGGAGAAGACAGGTCCCAAACTACTAAAAGACAAACACAATGACTTAAACCTCAAACTGCCAAGCAAAACTCTCTTGGCAGCTTCCTTGGGAGGAAAATTAGCATTTTTTACAGACAACTGGCGCATCGTCAAAAAAGGACAAATGGGTCCTAGACATTATCTCACAAGGATACAGATTCCATTTCCACACCTTGCCAAGGATAAAATGAATGCCAAACCTGCTACAAAATCAATGGGCAGAGGCACAAAAACAAATTACAGCTCTCATGGACATGAGAGCCATTCAGCTGGTACCTACACAGGAGCAAGGCCAAGGATTTTACTCGAGGCTCTTTCTAGTCCCCAGAAAGGACAATGCTTGGAGACCCATTCTGGACCTTTCAATTCTAAACACCTTCTTGCAAGTACCAAAATTCAAGATGCTAGCACTACAGCAGCTTCTTCCCATGTTGGGCAAGAAAGCTTGGCTAGTAACGTTGGACCTCCGGGAGGCATACCTGCATGTCCCTATCAGACAAAATTGCAGAAGATACCTCCGTTTCATTGCATGTTCAACCCATTACCAATTCTCTGCACTGCCCTTTGGCTTATCTACTGCGCCCAGGGTCTTCACAAAATGCCTGGCACCAGTAATTGCATACTGCAGACAAAGAGGAATTCAAATATACCCATACCTGGACGACTGCCTCATCCAAGCAGAAAGCAAGGACATTCTCTTACAACATCTGACTTTTGTAAAACACCTTCTAAGTTGCCTAGGGTACACAGTTAACGAAAAGAAATCAAAACTAGTGCCTTCACAAAATATGACATTCCTGGGTGCCAGCATGAATACACCGGCCCAGATGGCTTATCTGACGCCAGACAAACAACTACAACTAACTCAATACTTCAAAATAATGGCAACAAAGACCCAACTCCCTGCAAGAAAAATTCTGCAGGCCTTGGGCTTCATGGCATCTTGCATAATACTAATACCATTTGCAAAACTGCATATGAGGAAATTACAATGGCACCTGAAAAGCGTATGGACTCAACACAGCCACAGCTTGGAAACAATGATACCTCTCATTCCCTGCCTTCAACAGGAGTTTCTATGGTGGTCACAGGCATGTCACCTCAACAAGGGTCAGCCTTTCACCTTACCCCCAGCCAGGCAAACTATGACAACACATGCATCGGACTATGCCTGGGGGGCACACATGGCAGGACGGTGCGTTCAAGGCATATGGACTGCAGATCAAAGGAATCTGCACATCAATCAAAAAGAAATGCTAGCTGTACAGAATGCTCAGACAGCTTTCAAGGACCTCTTACATCCAGGACAGCTGATAATAAGTACAGACAACACCACAGTAATGTGGTACATAAACAAACAAGGGGGTACACACTCCTACCCTCTATGCAGGCAAGCAATGACCTTGTGGAACACAGCACTAGCTTACCAAGTTCAATTACAAGCTGAATTCCTGCCAGGAAAAAAGAACACATTGGCAGATGACCTAAGCAGAAACATCATGGATCCCCACGAGTGGAAACTGGATCCACAAGTATTTGCAATGATAACTCAAAAATGGGGGTGCCCAGACATCGACCTGTTTGCCAACCCCCAAAACTATCAGCTATCAAAATTTTGCACAAGGACATTTCACCATCAAGCTTGGAAAGTGGACGCACTCTCATTCAGTTGGAAAATGCTGACAGTATGTGCCTTTCCTCCATTGCCCCTTCTCACAAAGGTGCTGCTGAAAGTCAGGATGGAGAGACCCCGAATGATACTCATTGCCCCAGACTGGCCACACCAGCACTCGTACCCACTATTAAAGAACATGGCCCAGGGCCCACCATGGATTTTACCACAAATTCCTCATCTGCTCACACAGCAAGGCAGTCAGATTCTACACAGCCAGCTCAAAACCTTAAATGTGGCCGCATGGCAAATCACCTAAGCAACCAGCCAGCTCCTCTTTCACAAGCTGTTATGGATGTCATTCTGGAGGCCAGGAGGCCCAGCACCAGGAAAGCCTACTCAGACAAATGGAAAAGATTTTGTGCCTGGAACCAAGCTAAAGGCCAAAATACTCTTCAGCCGGACATACCTCAGATTCTACAATATTTAACTGAGATATTACACAAAGGACTTTCTTTTTCATCTGTTAAAATCCACGCCTCAGCTATTTCAGCTCACTACAACACGGATCCTCCCTTATTTTCATATCCACTTCTAAGGCAGTACCTCAGAGGAGCCAAAAACATTAGGCCTCCCAGGAGAGCGCCAACACCAACTTTGGGCCTCAATTTTTTTCTGGAAAAACTTACGCTGCCACCTTTTGAGCCAGCGTTCTCAGCTGACTTAAAGTTTATATCATGAAAGACTGCCCTGCTGCTAGCAATTACTTCAGCCAGAAGAAGTCTCAGAGTTACAAGCACTAATGGCAGTAGAGCCTTTCCTCATTTTTCATCAAGACAGAGTTTCTCTATGAACTAACCCCTCCTTTATGCCAAAGGTGGTATCCAGTGTGGCTCTAAATCAAACCATCCATTTACCCACCTTCTTCCCAAATCCACAGAACAAAGGAGAAAGACTCCTGCATTCCTTGGACATTCACAGGTAACTACGTTACTACTTGGATAAAACTAAGGTTTTCAGAAAATCTGACCAGCTTTTTTTGTATCCTATGCTACAGCGTCACAAGGAAAGGCCATCTCAAAACAGACCATTTCCAAATGGATAGGACATTGCATACGTTTTTGCTACACCCATCATGGAAAACCAGTTCCTGCTAGCATAAGGCCCCACTCCACCAGGGCAGCAGCTACATCTACAGCCTCCCTCAGGGGGGTGCCAACCAAGGATATTCTGGAAGCTGCAACTTGGAGTTCAGTACACACCTTCACCAAACACTATCACTTACCACTTTACTCTAAGACTAGAGCTGGCTTCGCCACTGCAGTTTTGCAGGGCCTTCTAGCCTCCTCTAACCCTGTTTGACTCCACCTCCCGTCCTTAGCTTTGGGATTCTACCCAAGTGTGATGACTGCAGCAGGGTAACACAATGAACATAGTACAGTTTTGTACCTACCATAAATGTAGATGTTCGAGTGTATACCCTGCTGCAGTCCAGGTTACCCTCCCTCCATCCCGACTGACCTAACTAAAACCTTTCAGTACCTTAAAATCTGATAAAACCTTTGTGGTTTATTTGCTTATAGCTGGAGGGATGTTTTGTTTGTGCTAAACTTTTATTATTGGTACTATCTACTGACCACCTTTTGGGGGGGCACCTGGCATCTGGGGCAAGAAAAACTGAAGAAAATGGCGTTGGATGCCTCTTGTATACCCCTGGCGCACTGATGTCTGGGAAGAAGTGACAGCAACCGACGCCGGACCAAGACTTTGGAATTCAGGCCGACTGCGGGACCGCCTGACGACAGGATAACCCAAGTGTGATGACTGCAGCAGGGTATACACTCTAACATCTACATTTATGGTAGGTACAAAACTGTACATTTTGTCTTGTGTTTTAATTATCTATTATTAAATATTTTTAAAACCTTCTACCTGTGGCTGTTTTGTGTAGAGATAAGCTCTAGAGTACATTGCATATTTATAGAGGCTATTGTATTAGGCCACTCTAAAGTAAGCCTCGACTGTTAGTCATACTACCATTGGATAATAATATTGCACAGTAATAAGAATAAAAGAATCCACGACAACTGCTTCCATTGACCAGCAACCACACCAAGCCTAGGAAAGTATGTCTTTATTACACACTGACTAAGCGCTTTCACCAAATAATTGGCTTCTTCAGAGTCGGTGTCCACAAAACAACATATCCATTTTATACAAAAAACTGAATGACATCACAAACCCATTCAATTAATTAATGCACACACCCATTCAATCAACCAACAAATTGTTACACCAATTTTATACAACTGAACCCATTTCAACCATGTGTATACATATTAAAAAATCACTTTAAAAATCACTTTTAAAAATTAACATAGAAGTTCTTGTGCAAAAATCACGAATAAATTAATTTACCAAATTCACATACTAAAAATCACATAAAAATCTTTTACATTTTGTTGTGTATAAATATTAATACACATATATCAACATTAGTATCAATTATGTAATATTATATAATACTGGCCCTGTGTTTCAAGACTGGTTTTATTGAGATATAATCATTTATACCCGGTTGCCTTGTGGCATTTAATCTCAACTGCCATATTGTTTCTAAAGTACACAACCAGTACTTGCCAGAAATTCCTGCAGCTTCTTCAGTGTTGCTGTAAGTCTCTTGGCAGCATCCCTGACCAGTTTTCGTCTTGTCTTTTCATCAATTTTGGAGGGACGTCCAGTTCTTTGCAACATCATTGTTGTCCCATATTTTCTCCAATTTTTGATGACTGCTTTCATTGTGTTCCATGGTATAACCAATGCTGTGGAAATTTTTTTGTACCCTTCTCCTGACTGATACCTTTCAACAACATTTGAATGGCCAACCATAGCTGAAATGTATCATGATTCTGTTTACAGAAATGCAACAAAATGTAATGAATGTGATGATCATCTGTAAATTTAGCTGCATTTGCAAATGTCAGATATTATAAATGATAGTGTGTTTTTGTTTGTTGGAGCTTTTCTCCCCGGGCCGCCACTGAAACTGGACATATATCCAGTTGGACTAGTCCAGTCAACAAATGTAAAATAAAGTAAAATAATGATATCCCTTTGATGCTTTGCAAGCTTTCTGCAAACCATGACTTTGTGCTGTAGCAGGCAACTGAGTAAATGTCAGGAAAATCCTACTAGGACAGCTGAACTTTATTTGGGGTTAATCAGAGTCTCTTTAATTGATGGCAGGTGTGTACCCAAGAAGACTGAATGCTGTAATTAAATCAAAAGGTGCTTCAATAAAGGATTAGTTTAAGGGTTTGCACACACAACAAAGTATTAATTTAAGGATGTGCACACTTATGCAACCAGCATATTGTAGATTTTTTTATTTTTTTATATTTTTCCCCTAACAGATTTATTTGCTTTTCAATTGAATTGTACAGGTTGTAGGTCACATTAAAGGTGGGAAAAGTTTTGAAATGATTTACTGTGGTCTCATTTTTTATGTCACAAAAACCTGGCATTTTAACAGGGGTGTGTACACTTTTTATAGCAACTGTAGATATATGCCCAAACTGCACGCACAGCATACCATGCTGTGCAGTGGAACATGTCTGTCGTATGTGTCAATAATGCACTTGGTGAAACACAGTTAGCTTATGGACATTTGGAGAATCTAGCCTCATTACTATGTATGAAGTTCAAACTAGGATTTATTTGTGGCTTTAATTGCAGAATTCCCACCTTAAACACCAAAAGATGTGGCAAAGAAGCAGCAGCAGGAATAACTGAACTTCTTGAAACCCTGTCGGGAGCAGAGAAGCAGTATTTCTACATGAGCAAACCCAGAGGGGACAGTGTTCCACAGTTCTGTGGTTAAGATGTAGATCACAGCTGCAGTGTTTTTTTTTTTTTTTTTTTTTACATCTGACTGGAGCATGATGTAGACTTCTGCCCCTACTGAGTGTCATTTACCCCAAGGGCAATCTGTTGCTGCCCATACCCCCTCCAGGAGATTGCTGCCCAAAAAGGGGCATGTTGTCATTCAAGTTCTCAAAGAGCCTAACTTCAAAAAAGAAGTATTCAGAAAAGAGAAAGAAGAGAGAGAAAATGGAGAACATCACCGATGACATAAAGTCTCTTCTGTCTGGAGATTCCATACTAGGAGAGATGCTTTCGCAGTCCTGCCATGGCCACTCTGCAGGAGCCCATACCTTCAGTATCTGTCATGTCCTCCCTGACAGAAATTTTGAATGTTTCTTTGGCAGTCGCTGATCCTGTGGCCATCAAAGCCCACATCTTGATAACTAGGGAAAGGGAAAGGTGTGAGATCTGTAAAAAATTTGTATGAGAAGATTCTTGGGACTGCATTGAAGTTTTGCTCACCTGCCCAAGATCTGAAGCCTGAAAGGGAGTCTACCCTGAGAATAGCAGGTACAAGGCAAGCACTAAAGCCTAAACAAATGCAACCAAGCTTGCTGCTGCCTAGGCCAGGCAGTGCATCAGTCCAAACCTCCTGTCCAGGTGTCCACATCAGATGCACTTGTTCATTTAGCTGAAACCCTCATCTTCTGTTTGAAATCTAAAAGAGGTCTGATCCAGATGTGCCATGAGTGTTGGGATTTCCTTCCAGAAAGAGAATACCCTTGGAGAAGAATTTGTCTCCTCAGATTCTTGGGCTCCTGAGCTTACCTTTTATGACCAAATTTACATCAGTAAAAGACCTAGATGCAAAACACTGAAGACACCTTGTCCTCTGCTTCTCCAATATAGGCCGACTTGTTTAGGGGTGCTCTCCACAAAATGAAAGAAACCTCGCAGCAGGATTCCATGTCATGCTGTGAAGCCTAGTAAAGATATAAGGTCTTCATGTGGCTCCACCAAGGCCTCCATTCTGCTCCTCCAGTGCTAGATGTCTTAGAGGATGTATTTGAAAATGTATCACTGGAGCCTGAACTCCCTTCTCCCTGCCATTAATAAACCCAACCATTTTTAGGCCAAGGATTCCCACAGATATCTGTATGACCATGTGTCCTTGGATCACAGCAAAGGAGCAGATGTTCTTCGTGTTTCACTGTTGCAGTCATAACTGTAGGGTACTCCTGCCGGCAGGCAGCCCGAGGTCGGCCAGAATATCAAAGTCTGGGTCCGGCGTCGGCTGTTTCAGCTAGAACCCTGACGTCAGAGCGCATGGGTATAAAGCCGACAGCCGACTCCATCTTCTCCAGTCTTTCTTGCCGTTCGGTGCAAAGCAGTTCGCTAGTTGTTGGTTGGCGTTTTCAAGACAACGTGGTGTGATTGTCGTCGGTCCGAAGTTTTCTACTTCTCTTCTCAAAGCTAAGTACCCCGTTGGGGAAACCTTTTTCTTGCTCCTCTGATGTCAGAAAAAGTTAATAATTGTGTATTGTGTGGAAAACAAATACCTCATAAAGATTTCCACTCTTACTGTCTACCTTGCTTAGGCCCTGACCACGACGTTTCTTGCTGTCAGTTCTGTGCCAGGTTTAATTCTCGCACTATTAAGCGTAGGTACAATTGGGCCTTGAATTACTTCGGTAGACGATTTAATTATAGGATGTCGTCGGATACTTTACCGACTACCGGAATACAGAAGAAACGCAAAGACAAGGACAGGCCTCCGAGGTCCAAACAGGATACTTTGCAGCCGGAGCCAGCTTTGGGTTCGGCGGTTGTCAGTGAGGTGCTTTTGCAGCCCCTGTCGTCCGCCACTTTAGAACCGATGGCCGACACGGACTCACATGGAGCCATCTAGGCCTAGTAATTTGTCTGCTGCAGGACCTTCGGACGTCGCTTCTTCAGATGGGTCCGGAACCGCTGTGTAGGTACTGGCTTCTGAGGGGGTCTTCAGGCCTTCACACATTACTATTTCCACAAAGACAAAGGCTAAGTCAAAGACTGCTGTTAAACCCAGACTTTCTGCTCAAGCTTCTTCGGATTCAGCTCCTAAGACTCAGAAGCAATTACTACGGATGGCTGAGGATTTATTAACTATGATTAGGGGCTCTCACCCTCCTCCTGAGAAGAGGACTAGACAGGACATCCCTTATGATTCCTCTGATCAGGCTTCTGTATCTTTTGTTTCTTCCTCTGATCAGGATTACTCTTTTCCTCCTTATGAGGATTCGGATGCTGAGGATTCTGTTCCCTCTGCCTCCCCCCTTGAAGATTTCTCTTTTGGGGAAACTTTGCATGAGATGAGGGAGCATTTTCATTGGGAAGGTCAGGAGTATTCTGCTTCCAAAAAGAGACTTAGGGAATTTCTTCTTCTCCCTCAGCACAGGCCTTTGGCTATTCCTCCTGTACTTGACATTGTGGATGATGCCTTCTCTGAAGCTAACTTGAATCCTGATTCCATGCCGCCTGCTCCTTCTAAGCCTGATAGATTTTACAGGGTCCCTGATTCCTATCAAGTCTTATTTAAGAACCCTTCTGCTGATCCTGAAACTATTTTGCAGGGTTCCAAGGCTGCTAAGGCCGCCTCCTCTAAGAATCCTATCCCCTCTGAAAAGGATTCTCGTGCCTTGGACAGGTGGGGCAAAAAGGTTTATACTTCAGCTACCCTTTCTATTAGAGCTTTAAATTGCCAGTTTCACATGTTTAAGTATCAACAGTTTCTTTTATCTGTTTTAAAACAAAGGCTTTCTACCTTTCCTGCATGTGCTGAGGACAGGGAATTACACGATGTGTTGCATGCAACTGAACAAGTTAGCAAACATAGTTTACATTGTGGTTTTGATGCCTTAGAGGCTTCTTGCAGGGCGGCTGCCTCTGGTACTGTTATCAGGAGACATGCTTGGCTTTGTGAGCAGAATTTGCCTGAACAAGTTGAGGCTAAATTGCTAGATGCTCCTGTTCAGCATGATGTCTTATTTGGATCTAAGGCTGAGGAAGTTAAGAAGATGAAAGAAAAAGCCAAATCTATGCAGACTGTAAAAGATTTTTTGCAAGTGCAGCCTCCTAGATTTTCCAGAAATTGCCCTCCAAAAATTGGTCTTTTCCCACTTCTGACAGGCCTCAAAGGGGAAGATATAGATGCTCCAGAGGTCGGACGCAGGCTCAGGCCTCTTACAGATCTAGACAGTGGACTGCTTCTTCACCTAGAAGGGGAGAAGACAGACCTCAAACCCAAAGAAAGCAGACCCAATGACTCCTTCTGTTGGGCTTCAGGTCCTCTTTTCCTGGATGCCCCTCTCGGAGGAAAACTTTCTCTTTTTTACCAAAATTGGACTTACATTACCCAGGACAAATGGGTGTTAGACGTGATTTTGAAAGGCTACATATTCCACTTTTACACCCTGCCAAGGCCTTCCGGCTGGCCAGATCTGCCAAAACATCAATGGACAGAGGCCTTAAATCAAGTGGACGCTTTATTGGCCTTAAGAGCCATAGAACCTGTTCCACCTCTAGAGGTGGGGAAAGGTTTTTACTCGAGACTTTTTCTGGTCCCAAGAAAACAAAACTCCTGGAGACCTATTCTGGACCTCTCAATATTAAACACCTTTTTGGAAATTCCAAAATTCAAGATGCTTACACTTCAACAACTTCTTCCAATGCTCTCACAAGATGCTTCGATGGTAACATTGGACTTAAAAGAGGCTTACTTACACGTCCCCATAAGGCAACATTACAGAAAGTACCTCAGATTCAAGGCAGGCTCGAGACACTTCCAATTCTCTGTACTGCCATTTGGCTTATCTACTGCGCCCAGAGATTTCACCAAATGCCTGGCTCCAGTAGTAGCTTACTGCAGACTTCAGGGGATTCAGATTTATCCCTATCTGGACGACTGTTTATTTCAGGCAGACAGCAAAGAACTTTTACTTCAACACCTGCATTTTGTTCAACGTTTTCTCCTACTACTGGGATTCTCAGTGAACACAAAAAAGTCACATTTGATTACTTCTCAACGAATGACCTTCTTGGGAGCTCTTTTAGACACAAGTTTACAGATGGCCTTCCTGACTCCAGAAAAACATTTACAGCTGGCTTCAATCTTCAAGACCTTGGCAACATCGACTCAGCTCACTGCAAGGAAATCCCTGCAGGCTTTGGGCTACGTGGCCTCTTGCATACTGTTGATTCCAAATGCGAGGCTTCACATGAGGAAACTTCAATGGTACCCAAAGAGTGTATGGTCTCAGCATTGCCACAGTCTGGATACAATGATTCCACTGATTCCCTGCCTCCAGAAGGAATTCCTTTGGTGGTCCAGGGCGTGTGTTTTGAACAAAGGGAAGCCCTTTTGTCTTCCTCAACCTACTCAGATCATAACCACGGATGCCTCGGATTATGCTTGGGGAGCTCATTTTCTAGAAAAATGCCAACAGGGTTCTTGGACAAACAAACACCTTCTATGGCACATCAACTTCAAAGAAATGTTAGCAGTCCAAAATGCTCTTCTAGCCTTTCAGACTCTTTTGAAGCCGGGACCTCTGCTAATTCGAACAGACAATACCACAGTCATGTGGTACATAAACAAGCAAGGGGGCTCTCACTCTTACCCCCTTTGCAGACTAGCCATGACTTTATGGGACACAGCCCTAAATTTGAATCTGGATCTTCAGGCACAGTTCATTCCAGGAAATCAGAATCTCTTAGCAGACAGCCTAAGCAGAAACATTTTGGACCCTCACGAATGGATGTTGGACCCCAACTTATTCAGCAAGATAACTGCAGTTTGGGGCTGTCCTCAGATAGATCTGTTTGCATCCCATCTCAACCATCAGTTGCCTCTCCTTTGCACCAGGTCCTTCCACAAGACAGCTTGGAAAGTGGATGCCCTGTCCTTCAGCTGGAGGAATCTTTCGGGATATGCCTTCCCTCCTCTTCCTCTTCTGCCTCGGGTATTGCTAAAGATAAAGCTGGACAAACCCAAACTGATCATTTTGATAGCTCCAAATTGGCCTCGCCAGTTTTGGTACCCTACTCTACTGCATCTTTGCCAGGAACCTCCTTGGAGTCTTCCTCTGACCCATTCTTTACTGTCCCAGCATCAGGGTCAGGTATTTCACTCTCATATCAAGACTCTCTGCCTGGCAGCTTGGCTCATCAAAGGCAATTGATTCCTTCTTCTCTTCCTAAACAAGTTTTGGATATTCTTTTGGAAGCTAGGCGTCCTAGTACAAGGAAATCTTATGCTTCTAAATGGAAAAGATTTTGTATTTGGATGCAGGATCGTGGCTCTGATCCTTTAACACCTGATATTCCATCTATTTTACTTTATCTCTCAGACCTTTTAACTAAAGGTCTTTCCTTTTCTTCCATCAAAATTCATGCTTCTGCTATTTCGGCTCATTTCAGTTGTGATCCTCCCATTTTTTCCCACCAGCTGGTTAGACAATTTCTGAGAGGAGCTAAGAATTTAAGACCTCCTAGATCTCCTCCTGTTCCTCCTTGGGATCTCAACTATGTCTTGGAAAAGCTTACTTTGCCTCCCTTTGAGCCTGCTGCCTCTGCGGATATTAAGTTCTTATCCTGGAAGACAGCTATCTTGTTGGCCTTGACTTCTGCCAGAAGGGTGTCTGAGTTACAAGCCCTCATGGCCGTGGAACCATACCTCATCTTCCATCAGGACAGAGTTTCCTTGAGGACCAATCCTACTTTTATGCCTAAGGTAGTCTCTAGAGTGGCTCTAAATCAGACTATTCACCTTCCTACCTTTTTTTCCAAAACCCCAAAATAAGGAGGAAAGGATTTTGCATTCATTGGACGTACACAGGCAACTACGTTTTTATCTGGGCAAAACTAAAAGTTTCAGAAAATCAGATCAATTGCTTATCTCATTTGCTTCCAGTTCTCTAGGTAAAGCTATTTCTAAGCAAACTATTTCCAAATGGATTGCTCATGGAATAAGATATTGTTACTCTCTTTATGGAAAACAGATTCCAGGTACCGTCAGGTCTCATTCTACTAGAGCAGCTGCCACTTCAGCAGCCTTTCTCAGAGGAGTCCCAACCAAGGACATTCTGGAGGCTGCCACTTGGAGTTCAGTGCATACTTTTTCCAAGCATTATAACCTCCCTTTGTACTCTAAGTCTAGGGCAGGCTTTGCCTCTGCTGTCTTGCAGGGTCTTTTAGCTGCTCCTTCTTCTTCATAACCTCCTCCCGTGTTCTCAGCTTTGGGATTCTACCCTACAGTTATGACTGCAACAGTGAAACACGAAGAACATAGTACAGTTGTGTATACCTACCATAAATGTAGATGTTCGAGTGTCTTCACTGCTGCAGTCGGTGTTTCCCTCCCTCCAGACCCCTCTTGCTTTTCTTTACTTACTGTGTTTCCTTTTCCACTACCTTTCTGGTGTATTTGTGTTTCCCTAGGGACACCTTTTGGTTTTATGGGGGCTTCTGACATCAGGGGCAAGAAAGGCTGGAGAAGATGGCGTCGGCTGTCGGCTTTATACCCATACGCTCTGACGTCAGGGTTCTAGCTGAAACAGCCGACGCCGGAGCCAGACTGATATTCTGGCCGACCTCGGGCTGCCTGCCGGCAGGAGTACCCTACAGTTATGACTGCAACAGTGAAGACACTCGAACATCTACATTTATGGTAGGTATACACAACTGTACTTTTCAACTCCAGCCGGAAATCACACCCCAAATGATTGACAAAAGACATCTAGTTGGGTTTGCGGGGGGTTCTGTACATAGCTGCTACCCTGACATTTAGGTCTTTAAACTGCCAGTGCTACATGCTCTTACCAGCAGGCTTTGCTCAAGCAGATGAGGACAAATGTGAAGGGGGATCAAAGATAAAGACCTTTTATTTACTTCCTAACCAGGTTAGTCCCACTAGGCCAATGGCATCTTTTCTGGGGAGACTCAAGGTGGCTTTCAAACTAAGGGATATTTTCCAGGGCACTGGGGGAACTTCCCCTACTCTTTTTACTAAGATATTTTACATCCATCTGAGCTACTACCAACTCCGGCCGATGGGGCCTCAGTTTAACATCTCATCTGAAGGATGGCACACTGGAGAGTCCAACACCCCACCTCATGCTGCACTGCTGTGTCAGTACTGGATAATGACCTTAGCATGGTGTCAACTCGTGATATTTTAGTCGGAGAGGTAAATATGTTGGTTAAAAGCAGCTTCTCCCTGCAAAACTGTTTTTAATATAGCTTTGTTGTTGCTGCTGCTTTGTTTTTAATAGTTGTATAAAACTCTTACAAGAGACACATTTGGCTTGTAAATTCACCTTTTGGTATTTTTAATATTTTGACTTGGGATGCACATGGTAGAACCTAAAGTATATAACACCAGCAAACAATGTATAGATTTATAACCAAACCAGTGACCACCACAGGTGTCACATAAATCACTTTTATGCAAACATTACAGCACAAAAATTTGTTAATTCAGAAATCAGGAAGATAATTATGTGGGAGACGGGAAATGTAAACAATGCCAACAGCTTCCAGGCTTCTCAGTAACCATGGATACCAAACTTAATCTCTCTATGAACCTATACACAAAGATGTATTCAAACAAAAGAAACAAATATGAAACTGCGCCACTGAGAGTAACAATATAAGATAAGCCATATTAGAATTAGACAGACATCTTATATATGAAAGCAAATAATTTACTGTAGCCATGAAGGAAATAAAACTGAGAAGTAACTCAACATAAAAGAACAAAAACTTAAAAAAAAAATTGATATAAAAAAGCAAAACCGGAGGACTGCTTTGAGCAAAAAAAAACCCCACAAATTTAATGAAGTGCTTTTTGTCTGCCTCTGTGGACACACTTCTTCAGAAAAGATGATTTTTGGCATGCACTGTATATGTTAATTTGTTTACCTTCTATTTCTTATTGACAGACTTGGTGTTTTATTTATGTACTGTAACTTTAAACAGCAGAGGAATGTAGTACTGGTTGCTTAGCACTTGTAAACACTCTCATTTGACCTGGATTATTGGTTGTGTTAATACATGTGACTTAGTAGATTTTATAAAGGAAATGTTTTACCATTTTATTTTATCTGAAGTCTGTCCACAGAGGCAGAAGAAAAGCACTTCATTAATTAACTCAACATGAAAGCCTACTCCATTTATGAAAGTTGTATGTTTTTGGTGGCTTTCTATAAATGACTGAGGAAAATCTGACTCGTATGAGACTATGCTTGGCAGTTGTGCAGGTTCAGGGATTTGGATGAAATCTTTTTTCCAGTCTGGTTACTAATCTAATCTTTGCAGTGTGTAGCAGTACTGGGTCAATGTAAAATGCAACTTAGTAGTTGTGAAAAACAAATGTATCTAGACCACCATGGGCATGATAAATTCATCATTCTTCTTCGTCTTCTTTCGGCTTTTCCCGGTTAGGGGTTGTCACAGCGGATCACCTGTCTGCTCATGGATTGGCAGTGGAATTTTATGGTGTTGAAGTACCAGCCCGATGCCCAACCTTCCACAGAAGGCACACACGCGCCTAGGGCCAATTTAGAGTGTCCAGGCCACCTACAGCATGTCTTTGGGAGGAAACTGGAGCACCTGTAGGAAACCTATGCAACCACAGGGAGGACATGCAGACTCTGCACAGAAGGCACCCCAGCCGAGGATCGAACTGGAGAACCTCTTGCTGTGAGGCAGCAACGCTAACCGCTGCACCACCGCGGCAGCCCCATGATAGATTCATCATTGCATGGTCTTATTTGACTTTCAGAAAAAACACTATAAATTGGAAAGTATTCACAAAATGCATATAGGATGGTTTAATGCCATGTGAGCAGAAAAGCATCACTGTTTTTATGCTCTTACTCAGAGGGAGACAGTAAATGTTCCAGACTATAGCAGCATAGTTTATTGTGGTGTGAAGTTTACTCTTGAAATTTCCCAAAGAACATGCTGATTTCTCAGGATAGTTTTCATTAGGCTAACAAATGAGGAAATCGGGCAAAGAATTTTGAACCACTGAAAGATGTGATGCTACCAAATGTGTATTTCATTCTGAAACGCAGGACCAAATCCAAAGTGTTGGTCAGATCAAAGAAAATGAATAAATTCTTATTTGGTTAGTTAAGAGACTATTAATGAAGTGCTACTTGAGCTGAGTAGTAGTCATTTTTCAAAAGCTTGCTTTATGGTCTACATGACTGATGTAAAGCAGAAACCTAAAAAAAAAAATTGTAAAGCAGGAGTTGGTGGACCTTTGTGGTCCTTCTTAACAGGTGGCCAGTCACTGCAAGAAGTGTAGTTATGCTGTAGATGTTCATGTTTCACTGTTGCAGTCATCACACTTGGGTTATCTGCCTGCAGGTAGCCCTCAGTCGGCCCGAATACCAGAGTCTTGGGGTTTCTGCATCAGATGCTGTTGCCTCTTTCATGATGTCAGGGGTATAAAACATGCAACCCACACCATTACATCAGTTTTTCTTGCAGTGCGGGAGCCCAAAGCAAAATCAGTTTGCAAGTGCCGGTCGGCCGCTACCTGATATTTTCGTTTTCGAGTTTCAAACTTGAAGTTTTCTAAAAGCTAAGTACCCCGTTGAGGATCCTTTTTTCTTGCTCTAACCGATGTCAAAAAAAGTTAACAATTGTCTTGCCTGTGGAAAGCAAATATCTCAGAGTTTTTCATTCTTACTATGTCACCTGTTTAGGCCCAGACCACGACGTTCCTCGCTGTCGGTTTTGTGCCTTGTTCAACGCTCTATTAGTCATCGGGATATCTTTGTTGCTAAATTCTTTTGCTCTCATTTTCCATATTCTGAAATGGCATCGTGAAGCCATCCGACTACCGATCTTCCAAAAAAAGTAAGGATAAAGACAGAGACAGACCACATAGGTCCAAACTGCCGACGACACTTCCGTTAAGCTAGTCGCCAGTCCACCGGTACTCAATGAGGTGATTTCACAGCCCCTGATACCCACTTCTGCAGATTCGTAGGCCTCTACTGAGACCCATTCGGAGTCCGTTATGCCACGAGATGCTTCTTCAACTATGGAGCCTGCAAATGTCTCTACCTTGGATGGGTCTGGAGCAGCTGTGCAGGCACTGGCTTCTTAGGGTGAATTCAGGCCTTCTGATGTTCGTATTAAACCGACTTTGTTTTTAACTAAAACTACCGAATTTCTCAGGCCCAGAGTTCGCACTATGCTTAGGAAACCGATGACTAAAGCGCATTCTCAAGCTCCCATGCCTCAGAAATAAATACTTAAAATGGCTGAAGACCTTATTACTTTAATTAGGGGAAGCCAGCCTTTCCCCTCTAAAAGACAAATAATTGATTTTCCTTCTGATTCTACAGACCATGAATCCAATGACTCTGACCCCTCTGATTACCACGACATACCCTTATCCACCTATGAGGATTCAGATGCAGAGGATTCCATTCCCTCTGCCTCCCTTCCAGAGGACTTTTCTTTCGGTGAAACCTTGCATACTCTGAGAACATTTCCACTGAGAATGCCAGGATTACCCTCAGTCAAAAAAAGAGAATTGCCTCAGCACAGGCCTCTAGCTATACCCCACTGTCCTGGATATTGTAGATGATGTCTTCATGGAATCAAGTCTTACCTACCTGACTCCCACAAATTTCTCTTTAAAAATCCTACTGCAGATACAGAGAACATTTTCCAGAGACCTAAAGGTATTAAGGCTACTACAGCCAAAAACCCTACTCCTTCTGACAGGATTCTAGGGCTTTAGACAGGGTAAGAAGGCATATACCTCTGCAACTCTTGCCATCAGGGCTTTAAATTTGTCAGTTTCAGATGTTGAAGTACCAGCAGCATATTATGGAACTAATTAAACAAAAATGTTGTTGATTCCTGATTGTGCAGAAAATAAAGATTTACAAGAGTTAATGCATTCTGCTAACCAAGTTGGTAAACCTACCTTGCAGTGTGGTTTTGATGCCTTAGAAGCATCTTGCAGGGCTGCTGTCACTGGGTCTGTTCTGAGATGGCATGCTTGCCTGAATGAACAAATCTTGCCAGACCATGTCAAAGTAAAATTACTAGATGCTCCATTAAATCAAGAATGTTTGTTTGGTACAAAAGCTGAAGTAGTTCTTAAAAAGGTGGAGGAAAAAGCTAAATCTATGCAAACTGTTAAAGATTTCTTAAAGGTACAGCCACCTAGATTTAGTAGGCATTGGCCTTTGAAGAACTGGTCCTTTCCAGTCCCTCCCAGGCCTTCTCAGTCCAAACCCAGGGGCAACAGACCACAAAGACTACAGTCTCAGGGTATGCACATATCTAAACAATGGAGTGCTCCCACCCCAAAAACAGGGAGTGGTAATCCACCCTCTTATGGAAAAAGTTCACAATGACTTCTCCTGCATCCTTCCCAGCCATGCCCAAGTACTTGTACCCCAGGAGGAAAACTCGCCCTGCATGCAAAAAACTGAGAATACATTACCTAGGACCATTGCTTCTTAAACATTGTATCCCAGGGATACAAATTCTACTTCCATTCACTGCCAACACCAAGCTGATTGCCAGACCTCCCCCCAAACCAGTGGGCAGAGGCCCAAAAGCAAGTACTTTCTCTTAGTATCAAGGCTATTCAACCTGTTCCAACAGAGCAAAGGGGACAGGGTTTATTCTCCAGACTGTTTCTGGTGCCCAGAAAAGAAAACTATTGGCACCCTATCCTGGATCTGTCGATTCTCAACACCTTCCTGGTGGTACCAAAGTTCAAAATGCTTACACTCCAACAGCTGCTGCCTATGCTAGCCAAGGACTCCTGGCTGGTCAACCTAGACTTAAAAGAAGTTTACCTGCACGTCCCCATAAGGGAATCTTGCAGGAAATATCTATGTTTCAGGGCAGGCTCTGTGCAGTGTCCGATGTTCATCATGTTTCACTGTTGCAGTCATGACTGTAGGGTTCTCCCCTGCCGGCAGGCAGTCCTCGGTCGGCCAGAATCCCAAAGTCTGGGTCCGGCGTCGGCTGTTCAACCATGCTCCCTGACGTTAGAGCGCCAGGAGTACAAAGCTGACAGCCGACGCCATTTTCTATAGTCTTTCTTGCCGTGCGGTGATAGCAGTTCGCAAGTGTCGGTCGGCTGACTCCTGACTATTTTTTCTGATATACTTCAGTCCGAAGACTTTCTTCTCCACTCAAAGCTAAGTACCCCGTTGGGGAAACTTTTTTCTTGCTCCAGTCCGATGTAAGAAAAAGTTAATAATTGTATTTCATGTGGGAAGCAAATACCTCATAAGGATTTTCATTCTTACTGTATTCCTTGCTTAGGCCCTGGCCACAACGTAGCTAGTTGTCGGTTTTGTGCTAGATTCAATCAACATACAATTAAACGAAGGTATGATTTTGCTTTTCATTACTTCGATAGACGCTTTAACTACAAAATGTCGTCGGATACGGTTCCGGCTACTGGAGTTCATAAACGAAGACAGGCCTCCGAGGTCCAAATCTGATGATAGCACACAAGTGGAGCCAGCTTCAGGTTCGGCCGTCGTTAGTGAGGCGCTTTTGCAGCCCCTGTCGTCGGCCATTTCAGAACCGATGGCCGAAACGGACTCTCATGAGGAGCCAACCAGGCCTTTAAATATTTCTGTTGCAGGACCTTCGGACAGTGCTCCTTTGGATGGGTCCGGAGCCGCTGTGCAGGTACCGGCTTCCAAAGGGGTTTTCAGGCCTACTCAGCTTCTAATAAAGGCAAAGACTCCTTCTAAATCAAAGACTGCAACACAGGCCTCTTCTGATCCGGCTCCCAAGTCACAGAAACAGTTACTCAAGATGGCGGAGGATTTACTTACTATGATTAGGGGTTCACATCCCCCTCCAGATAAAAGGCCAAGGCAGGATGTTTATTATGATTCCTCTGATCAGGCTTCTGTTTCTTCAGTTTCTTCTTCTGACCAGGAATATTCTTTCCCTCCTTATGAGGATTCTGATGCTGAGGAATCCATTCCTTCAGCTTCTCCCCCTGAGGATTTCTCTTTTGGGGAAACTTTTCATGAAATGAGGGAACATTTCCACTGGGAAGGACAGGAGTATTTGGAATCTAAGAAAAGACTAAGGGATTTTCTCCTTCTCCCCCAACATAGACCCCTGGCTATTCCTCCTGTTTTGGATATTGTGGATGATGTTTTTTCGGAGGCTAACTTAACCCCTGACTCTCTTCCTCCTGCTCTTGTTAAGCCTGATAGATATTACAGGGTTCCTGATTCCCACCAGTTTTTATATAAGAACCCTTCTGCTGACCCTAAAACCATTTCTCAGGGTCCTAAGGGAGTTAAGGCCGCTTCTGCCAAAAACCCCATTCCCACTGAAAAGGATTCTAGATCTTTAGAAAGATGGGGCAAAAAAGTGTACACTTCTGCTACTTTGTCCATTAGGGCTTTAAACTGTCAGTTTCATATGCTGAAATACCAGCAATTTCTCTTGTCTGTTTTAAAACAAAAGCTTACTTCCATTTCTGCCTGTGCAGATGATAAGGAATTACATGACTTATTACATGCCACTGAACAAGTTGGGAAGCATGGTTTACACTATGGATTTGATGCCTTGGAGGCTTCTTGTAGTGCTGCTGCCTCCGGCACAGTCATTAGAAGGCATGTATGGCTAAAGGAACAAAATTTGCTAAAAAGCTAAATTATTGGATGCTCCTGTTCAGCATAATGTTTTGTTTGGATCAAAAGCTGAAGAGATGATTAAAAAGATGGAGGATAAGGCGAAATCCATGCAAACAGTTAAAGATTTCTTACAAGTACAGCCACCAAGATTTAGCAGGAATTGGCCTTCTAAAAATTGGTCCTTTCCCACTTCAGACAGGCCTCAGAGGGGTAGATAATAGATGCTCCAGAGGAAGGCCTCAAACACAAGCTTCTTATAGACGAAGACAGTGGACTGCTTCCACTCCTAGGGGAGGAGAGGTCACAAACTCATAGGAAACAAACTCAATGACTCCCTCTGTTGGGCTGCAGGAACTTCTTGCCTGGAAGCCCCTCTCGGAGGAAAACTCTCTCTTTTTTATCAAAATTGGACTCGTATAACCCAAGTCAAGTCGGTTCTGAATGTGGTTTTAAGAGGTTACAAATTCCACTTTCATACCCTGCCAAGGCCAAGCGGATGGCCAGACCTTCCAAAACATCAATGGACAGAGGCCTTAAACCAGGTGGAAGCTCTTTTGACTATGAAAGCCATAGAACTGGTTCCACTTTCAGAGATGGGACAAGGTTTTTACTCAAGGCTCTTTTTAGTCCCCAGGAAGCAAAACTCATGGAGACCCATTCTGGATCTGTCAGTCTTGAACACCTTTCTGCAGATTCCAAAATTCAAGATGCTTACTCTACAGCAGCTACTTCCAATGCTATCCAAAGATGTGTGGATGGTAACTTTGGATTTAAAGGAGGCATATTTACACATTCCCATCAGGCAGGAACGCAGAAAATTCCTCAGGTTCAAGGCCGGATCGAGGCACTTTCAATTTTCTCCGCTGCCCTTTGGATTGTCTACTGCGCCCAGGGTCTTCACCAAATGCCTGGCTCCAGTAGTAGCTTACTGCAGACTCAAGGGAATTCAAATTTACCCTTATCTGGACGATTGTCTAATTCAGGCAGACAGCAAGGATGTCTTACTCCAGCATCTAGAGTTTGTACAGAACCTCCTCAAGTTCCTGGGATTCTCTGTAAACATAAAAAAGTCAAATTTGACACCCTCAGCAGATAACTTTTCTGGGTGCTCTTCCTAAACACCACAACTCAGATGGCATTTCTGACATCCGAAAAACAATTACAGCTGGCTTCAACTTTCAAAACCTTGGCAACTTTAACCCAGCTATCTGCAAGGAGATTCCTGCAGGCTTTGGGTTATATGGCCTCCTACATCCTTCTCGTACCATATGCAAGACTACACATGAGGAAAATACAGTGGTACCTAAAAAGTGTATGGTCTCAGCATTGCCACAGTTTAGACATACTGATCTCTGTCCTGCCTTGCCTTCATAGGTTCATACTAGGCTATCTGCCCTGGGGCAATTATAAGCTTAGCCCGATTCTGTATGGCTTACGCCACCCCTTGATTTGAGTATACTGTGCCCTTTTTAAGGTTTAGTTTACTGTGCCTCTGTCTAATAGTGACACGGGAGTAATCCCTGGGACAAACCTACGATCCCCCATCCACCTATCGAGATTCTTCTTGAAGAGATTCAGTGAGGTGCTCTGCCTCACATGAACTGGAATTCTATTCCAGAGCAAAGGGAGCCTCTGGGTTATGAACCTGTCCCTCCAGCAAGTTCTATTTATTTCTGTGCTGAGGTTCAAGTGGCTCTAAGGGATTTAGATTTGCTGAGGTGGAGCATGTCCATTAATTCTGGATTTGACATAGCTTTGTATGTCAGGCATAGATCGCCTCGAAGTAGGCGGTATGCAACTGAGTAGAGCTGGAGTTTTTTTAACCGAGTAGCATATGGCATCCGTTTGAGACCCTTGATCCTCTTGGTGAGATACTTTTGGGGTCTTTCTAATTGCTGCAGGTGTCGGGTAAGGTACATCCCAAAAGGGGCATTATATTCTATGATGGGCCTGATGAGGGATGGATAAAGGGGCACGGTTACCTCTCTTGATCTAGATGTGAAACCCTTCGTGATGAGGTGGGCTATGTAGAAGGTCTTTCTAACCACTTTGGCAATGTGGTTTTCAAAGGAGAGACTGCTATCAACTTGGGTCCCCAGGTCCCTAATAACTTTCTCTGTACTTAATGGGTTTCCGCCTATGTGGTAATTTGTGGGCACATTGTTTTTGCCAAAGGGTATGACTATGCATTTTTTTGGCATTTAGCTTTAAACCATGGCGCTGGCAACAGTTATCTGTCTCTGTGAGACCTTTTTGAAGGATGTTTGTGTCAGCTGGAGAGTTGATTATGGCACCCAGTTTGCAGTCGTCTGCGAACTTGGTCAGCCATAGTCCTCCCACGTTTGCCTGTACCTCAGAAAAGTATATACCGAACAAGAGTGGTCCCAGGACAGAACCCTGTGGGACACCACTTGTGACCGGTTTCGAGTCTGACATGGCTCCAGCAACTCTCACTCTGTAAGTTCTGTCTTTGAGCCAGTTTGCGACCCATCTTGTGACATAGGGGGTTTATATTTAAGCTGGATAGCTTATCTATGATGCCCGAGTGGGGTATTGTGTCAAATACCTTTGCAAGGTCCAGATAGGCTGTGTGGACTACCTTCCCTTCATCTATGGCTTTGGTGACTGTTTCGAAGAAGTCAACCAGGTTCAAAAGGCAGGATCTGCCCTTGACAAAGCCGAACTGGGTAGGATCTAGTGTCTGTAGGTCCCCAATGTCTTTGTTTATGAGCTCCATGATGATCCTCCATAGCCTTGCAGACTAAGCTAGTCAGGCTTATGGGGCGATAGTTTCCAGGGTCCGTAGAGGCTCCACCTTTGTGGAGTGGGACCACTGTTGCTGTACGCCATTCTGTGGCACATATCCTGTAGTGAGGCTGAGATTGTATAGCTGTTTTATTTGAGGGATTAGTTCCTCTGGGAGTTCATGTAGGACGCAACCTGGGATGCCATCTGGTCCCATGGAAGCACTGTTTTTTGCTTTGGAGAGGGCAGCCTTCACCTGAGCATCAGAGATGTTTGGGAGGCAGCTCTCTGCCGGGATAGATACTTGCTCTTTTGGGGGGGGGGGGGTTTGCACTGAACCTGTCTGCCAGGATATTTGCGATGTCTGTGGGTTCAGTGTATTTTTTGTCATTTAGAATCAACTCAGAACAAGTCTGGGAGTTGCATCCCAGGTTTCTAACATAACTGAAAAAAGTCTTATGATTGTCTTTGGTGTCCTGTGCAATTTTTCTCTCGAAGCTGGCCTTGGAGGATTTTATGAGGGATCGTAATTTTTTGCTAGTACTGATCAGAGATGCCTTCCCTATTAGGGATTTTGCTCTATCATGTAGTAGCTTCCTCCTTCTGTTGTAGAGTTTATTTATGGCAGGGGTCCACCAGACTGGACGCCTGCCTTTGGATGATTGGGTCATGGTTTTGTTTGGGATAGCATGATCCATGCATTCCTGGAGATGTCCGTAGAATGCGTTTATATAGGATTCTGCAGTTTGGGCCATAGTTTCCACTGGCCCTGGGGCCTTGAAGGATTCCAGTTCGGTTTTGAGAAGTGAGAAGTTCGCTTTTGAGAAGTTTTTCACTGTGGTTTTCTGGGCTGGGGTTGGGGTCGGGATGTGGACGTCCAGTGAAATTAGTTTATGGTCTGATCTTTCCAATGAGGGATATACTTCTGGTGTGGAGCATAGAGTCCTCATGTTGGTAATGATCAAGTCTAGTATGTTGTCCCCTCTTGTGGGAGTGGTGACTAGTTGTTCCATAGCATTTGAGTATATAATTTCAAGGAACCTTTGGGCTAAGGTGCTGGGGCTTGAGTAGTGCTCCCAATGTTTGGGTAGTTGAAGTCGCCCAATATAATGGTGTTCGGAGAGATCTTCATGTTCTCCAATGTTTTCAGGAAAGCTGAGTGGGATTCCTAACTTTGAGAGGGTGGTCTGTAGGATGCTATAAACTGAAAACAGTCTTGCCCACTGTTAGTTGCACATGGATGGTCTCCGATACTTCGTGCAATGCCACTAACCTGGAGGTGTGGATATCCTTGATAAATATGGAAACTCCCCCTCCTTTTGTGGTTCGGTCCGGGTTTTGGGGCCGAAAAGCATGATATGAGGTATAGCCTGGTAGTGCTGGGGTGCTCTCTGGAGCCTTGAAACCAGGTTTCTGTCACTGCACAGATATCGATGTTTTCCATACTGAGGAGAGCTTTGAGTGCGTGCATCTTGAGGTTAAGACTTCTGGTGTTTAGCAGCATTTCCCTTAGTTTCTTGTTCCTTGTGCTGTCTATGGGGGTGGGTTTGACTTTTGAGCCTTGCCTAAAAAAGGCACTATGGGGTGGCAAGAGCCTTTGCCAATATCCGAAAGCCCAGTGGTGACAGGTGCAAGCCGTCCCTAGCGAAGCAATGTGGCTTGTCGAGCATGTCATCCCAGGCTGACAGACACTGGATCCCCTTTGAATGACACCAAAATTTTAGCCAATTGTTAAAATTGATCATTTTGTCTTTGTACTGTGGCATCATTCTAGGTGAGGGTAAGATGCTGCTCAAGGTCAGGGTCATACCAGCCTTGGCTACATGATCAGAGAGCTCCTCTATGTCTCTTTTCATGTAGTCCAGGGAGGTACGTCTCAGGTCATTCACACCAGCATGTACAATGACTAAGTCATATTTGTATTTGCTTTGGATTGACCGGAGTGCTTGCGTTATGTGGCAGATCCTAGCACCCGACAGGCAGCTCACCGTGACCTTCACTTTATTCAGCCTGGTGAGCGGGACGTCAGTGTGTCTGACACCAGAGTCACCTATTACAAGAGTATCAGGTGTGTTATTCAGCCTTAAGGGCTGTGGCTGCTTGGCACACTGACTTTGTGGGTTATATGTTGTGCGTGTTTTGTTTTGAGGTAGCGTTTGCTTGGATGTCTGCTTTGGAGGTCTCTGTTGCTTAGGTAGATTTTTATTTAGAGCCTCCGAGTATATTTTTGTGTATTTATGTATTTGGTTCGCTGATGTGGTCGGACTATGTGATACTGGAATTGTGTTGTGTGAGGTTACCTTCTCCCCCTGACTGGTTACACCAGTTTTGAGATGAGAGAGCTCAGCCTCCAGTTTGGCTAAATAGTTGCATCTCTCACATATATTTGAACCTGTTTGGAGGAGGAGAGGGTTGTCCGTGTACATGAGACAGTTGTAACATTGCCTCAAAATTCCTAGGCCTCAAAAGGAATTTCTTTGGTGGTCCAGGGCATGTACTCTAAACAAAGGGAAACCCTTCTGTCTGCCTCCTGCCACTCGGATTCTAACCACGGATGCCTCTGATTATGCTTGGGGAGCCCATTTTCAGGGCAACTGTCTGCAGGGCCTTTGGACAAAGGATCAGAAGCACCTGCATATCAATTTAAAGGAAATGTTAGCCGTTCAGAAAGCTCTAATGGCCTTCAGGAATCTTCTACAACCAGGACAACTACTAATACGGACAGACAACACAGTTATGTGGTACATAAGCAAGGGGGATCTCATTCCTACCCCCTTTGCAGACTAGCCATGGATCTATGGAACACAGCTCTAGCTTGCAATCTGGACCTTCAAGCTCAGTTTCTACCAGGGAAGCAAAACTTCCTGGCAGACAGTCTGAGCAGAAACCTTTTGGATCCACACGAGTGGATGCTGGACACCAAAATATTCAGGATGATAACAGCAGTCTGGGGGTGTCCTCACATAGACCTCTTTGCATCCCATCTCAATCATCAACTACAGAATTTTTGCACCAGGACTTTCCACAAAGAAGCCTGGAAAGTGGATGCCCTATCATTCAGTTGGAGGAACCTCTCGGGATATGCCTTTCCGCCTCTTCCTCTTCTTCCACGGGTATTATTAAAGATAAAACAGGACAAGCCCAAGATGATAATCTTGCTGGCCCCAAATTGGCCTCGACAGTTTTGGTACCCAACTCTAAGAAACCTATGTCTGGAGCCCCCTTGGGTTTTACCTCCGTCTCCGAAACTTCTGTCCCAACATCAGGGTCAGGTTCTACACTCTCATGTCAGAACTCTCAGCCTGGCGGCCTGGTTAATCCAGGGCCTTTGATTTCTTCTTTCCTACCCAAGCAGGTTATGGATGTCATTTTGGAAGCCAGATGTCCTAGCACTAGAAAGTCTTATGCAGGAAAATGGAAAAGATTTTGTTCCTGGATGCAGGCTCAGAATTCTGATCCTCTTCCGAACATTCCTTCCAATTTTACTTTACTTGACAGATCTCTTACATAAGGGTCTCTCTTTCTCTTCCATTAAGATACATGCCTCTGCTATTTCTGCTCATAATACAGACCCTCCAATCTTTTCCCACCAGCTCATGAGACAGTTTCTCAGAGGAGCTAAGAATTTAAGACCTCCTAGATCTCCTCCCATTCCTGCTTGGGATCTCAACTATGTTTTGGAAAAAACTAACCTTGCCTCCTTTTGAGCCTGCTGCCTCTTCTGACATCAAGTTTTTATCTTGGAAGACAGCTATCCTGTTAGCCCTAACCTCTGCCAGGAGAGTTTCAGAGTTACAAGCTCTTATGGCTGTGGAGCCTTATATTATTTTTCATCAAGACAGGGTGTCTTTGAGGACTAATCCTACCTTCATGCCTAAGGTGGTTTCCAAAGTGGCTTTAAATCAAACTATCCACTTGCCAACTTTTTTCCCCACTCCTCAAAATAAAGGGGAAAGGATCTTACATTCCTTGGATGTACACAGACAACTACGTTTTTACCTGGACAGAACCAAGGACATCAGAAAATCAGAATACTTGTTTGTTTCTTATGCTTCAAGTTCCCAAGGTAAAGCCATTTCGAAACAGACCATTTCTAAATGGATTGCTCATGGAATCAGATTTTGTTATTCACACCATGGAAAGCAAATCCCAGGGAGTATACGGACTCATTCCACCAGAGCTGCTGCCACTTCTGCAGCCTTCCTCAGGGGAGTTCCTACCAAAGACATTTTGGAAGCTGCAACTTGGAGTTCAGTGCATACTTTTTCTAAGCACTACAATCTACCTCTCTACTCTAAGTCTAGGGCAGGCTTTGCCTCTGCAGTCTTGCAGGGCCTTTTAGCCACCCCTTCTTCTTTATGACCACCTCCCTTTCTTTCAGCTTTGGGATTCTACCCTACAGTCATGACTGCAACAATGAAACACGATGAACATAGTACAGTTGTGTACACCTACCATAAATGCAGATGTTCGAGTGTCTTCACTGTTGCAGTCTGGGTTTCCCTCCCTCCTGTCCCCTCTTATTTTTACTTTGTGTGGTTCCTTTTTTCACCATTCTTCTGAGGTGTATTTGCAAAGGATATGGGACCTTTCTCATTTTGGGACTCCTGACATCTGGGGCAAGAAAAACTGGAGAAAATGGCGTCGGCTGTCAGCTTTGTACTCCTGGCGTTCTGAAGTCAGGGATTATGGTTGAACAGCCGACGCCGGACCCAGACTTTGGGATTCTGGCCGACCGAGGACTGCCTGCCACCAGGGGAGAACCCTACAGTCATGACTGCAACAGTGAAGACACTCGAACATCTACATTTATGGTAGGTGTACACAACTGTACTTTCTCTGCACTTCCCTTTGTGAATACCCTGGGCGCAGTAGATAAGCCAAAAGTGCCTGGCTCCAGCCATTGCATACTGCAGACAGAGAAACATTCAAATTTACCCATAGGTTCGTAGGTAGGTACTAGGCTATCTGCCCGAGGGCATTTATAAGCCTAGCCAGAGTGTGTCGGCTTTCGCCACCCCATTGATTAATTAACTGAGCCTCTGTCAAGCAGAGCCAATGAAGTGATCCCAGGGCGTACTTTGCTACCCATCCACTCGTCAAGGCTTCTCTTGAAGAGTGTTAGTGAGGGGCTTTGGCTAATGTAGTTAGCAATTTTGTTCCAAAGCATGGAGAGTCTCTGTGACAGAAATCTATCCCTCCAGCATGTTCTATTTATTGTTGTGGCAAGGTTTAGCTCACTAGAGTGCGTGGCTCACAATGACTTGAATTTCTTTAGGTGGAGCATGTCCATCAATTCTGAGTTGGACATGGCTTTGTAAATCAGGCAGAGATCACCTCTGAGTAAGCGATATGCCACTGAGTACAGCCGGAGTTTTTTCAGTCGGGCTGCATAGGACATATCTTTGAGGCCAGTAATCTTCTTTGTGAGGTGCTTTTGTGGTCTTTCAAGCTATTGGAAGTGTCTTGTGAGGTACATCCCAAATGGGACACTGTACTCTATGATGGGTCTGATGAGTGACGAATAGAGGGGCACTATAACCACTTTATTTCTAGATGCAAACCCCTTAGTAATTAGTTGGGCCACATAGAAGGATTTCTTAACTACTTTGGCAATATGATTGTGAAAGGAGAGATTACTATCTACCTGGGTCCCCAGATCTCTTATTACCTCTTCTGTATTAAGGGGGCTGCCGCCTATGTGGTAATTTGTGGGTGTTTTGTTTTTCCCAAACGGGATGACTATGCATGTTTTGGCATTTAGCTTGAGGCCATGACTTTGACACCAGGTGTCTGTCTCAGTAAGGCCTTTTTGGAGGATGTCCGTGTCAGGCGGAGAGTCAGTTATGGTTCCCAGTTTGCAGTCATTGGTGAACTTGGTTAGCCGTAATCCTCCTATGTTTGCCTGTTCTTCTGAGAAATATATGCCGAACAGTAGGGGTCCCAGAACTGAGCATTGCGGGACACCACTTGTGACTGGTTTAGAGTCAGACCTGGAGCCCGCTATTCTTACTGTGTGAGTTCTGTCTGTAAGCCAGTTGCCAACCCATCATGTGACATAGGGGTTTATGTTCAGGCTGGTGAGTTTTTCTGTAATACCCGAGTGAGGAATGGTGTCGAACGCCTTGGCGAGATCAAGATAGGCTGTGTGAACCACCTTTCCCTCGTCTATGGCCTTGGTAACTGTCTCAAAGAAGTCAACCAGGTTTAGTAGGCATGATCTGCCCTTAACAAAGCCGAACTGGGTCGGGTCAAGTGTTTGGAGATTCCCAATGTCTTTGCTAATGAGTTCCACGATGATGCGCTCCATAGCCTTGCAGACCAGGCTAGTCAGGCTTATGGGGCGATAGTTACCAGGGTCAGTTGTGGCCCCTCCTTTGTGGAGCAGAATAACCATTTCTGTGCACCATTCTATGGGCATGTAGCCTGTGGAGAGGCTGAGGTTGAACAGCGTGTTTAGGTGGGGGGTTAGTTTGTTCTGTAGTTCGTGCAAGGCCCAGCCTGGGACACCATCTGGCCCCATTGATGCTGTGTTTTTGGCTTTTGAAAGGGTTGTTTTCACCTGTGCTTCTGTGATTTCCGGGACACTACACTTTTCCAGTATTGTTGTGGGCCCTTTTGAAGGTGAGAGGGAAGTGAAGTTTGCACTGAATCTATCTTCCAGTATGTTGGCAATATCAGTAGGTTCAGTATATCTGCGAGTTGCCACTTAGATTCTTGACCTAGCTAAAGAAGGCTTTGTGGTTATCTTTCGAGTCCTTGGCTATTTTTCTTTTGAAGTTAGCCTTGGATGATTTTATGAGGGACCTTAGTTTCTTACTGATACTGATCAGGGATGTCTTTCCTTCTTGGGATTTGCTTTTTTTCTGAGCTAGTTTTCTCCTTTTATTGTATAACCTGTTTATGGCAGGGGTCCACCAGACTGGTTTCCTTCTCTTAGGGGAGTGAGTCTTGGATTTGCTAAGGATGGCACGATCCATGCATCCTTGTAGGTGCTCATAGAGTGCAATTGTAAAGGATTCTGCATCTTGGGCAGTGTTATCCTTTAGCATGGGGGCTGTGAAACTTACCACCTCTGCCCTAAGTAAGGTGAAGTTTGCTTTAGAAAAGTTTTTCACTGTGGTTTCCTTGGTTGGGGGTGGTGGTGAGATGTGGACATCCATGGTGATTAGTTTATGGTCTGATCTAACCAGTGACTGGTTGACCTCCTGTATGGAGCACCTGTCACCCATGTTGGCCTCTGGTAGGGGAGTTTACCAGCTGATCCAGGGCATTTGAGTTGATAAATTCCAGGAAGCGCTGAGCCTGGGCGTTTGTACTCAAGTAGTTTTCCCAGTTAATGGTAGGGTAATTGAAATCTCCCAAGATCAGGGTGTTCGGTAGGAACTTCATGTTTTCCAGTGTCTCCAGAAAGGCGGAGTGGTGGTCCTTGGTCATGGAGGGTGATCTGTAGCAGGCCACAATTTGCATTGCAGATTTGCCCGATGTTAGTTGCACATGGATGATCTCAGAGGTATCATGCTGCACCACTAACCTAGAGGTGTGAGTATCCTTGATGAATATGGATACACCCCCTCCTTTTGTGTTTCGGTCCGTGTTCTGTGGCCGAAATGTGTGGTATGAGTTGTAGCCCAGTAGTGCTGGAGTGCTCTCTGGAGCCTTGAACCAGGTTTCAGTTACTGCACAGATGTCAACGTTCTCCATACTTAGGAGTGCTTCAAGCACATGCATTTTGAGATTTAAACTCCTGGCGTTGAGTAGCATAACCCTCAATTTTTTACTTGTGCTGTTTACGGAGGTGGGTTTGAATTTTGAGCCTTGCCTAAAAAAGGCACTAAGGGGGCAGCAAGAGCCTTGGCCAGTATTTGAAAGCCAAGGGGTGACAGGTGCAAGCTGTCTCTTGCGAAGCAACATGGCTTGTCGAGCATGTCATCCCAGGCTGACAGACACTGGATCCCCTTTGAATCACACCAGAAGCTTAGCCAGTTGTTGAAATTGATCATTTTTTTCTTTATACTGAGGTATCATTCTTGGTGAGGCAGGATGCTATTTAGGGTCAGGGTCATACCCGCCTAGGCTACATGATCAGAGAGCTCTTCCATGTCTCTTTTTATGTAGTCCAGGGAGGTATGGCTCAGGTCATTCACACCAACATAAACAATGACAGAGTCATATTTGTACTTGTTCTGGAGTGACCTGAGTGCTTATGTTATGTGGTGGATTCTGGCTCCCGACAGGCAGCTAACAGTAGCCTTCTCCTTGCCCAGACTAGTGAGTGGGGCATCAGCTATTACTAGTGTGTTAGGTATGTCATTTCGCCTTAAGGGCTGTGATTGTGCCGGCACATTGATTTAGTGTTTTATGTGTTGTCTGGTTTGTGACGGGAGGTGCAGGTTTGTGGCGGTCTGCTTTGGAGCTCTCTGATGCTTTTGCAGGTTTTTATTTAGAGCCTCAGAGTATGATTTAGTGTATTTATGTGTATTTTTTGCCAGTGCTGGTTTAGTAGGTGTATGTGAGGCTGCAGGTGTGGTGCAAGTGTTAACCTTCTCCTCATGACTGTCTGTTCCAGTCTTGGGTGGAGATACCCTAACCTCCAGTTTGGCTGTATAATTGCGTGTATCACATATGTTAGTGTTTTGTGGTAGGAGGAGAGGGCTGTCTGTGTACATGAGGCAGTTGTAACATTGCCTCAGGATACCCAGGTTCACCAGCTGGACTGGAGAGTACACCTGAAGTTGCCCTGTGGTCATGCCTGAATAGTAGGGTGAGCTGCGCTTAGTCGCTTGGTTGGTGAGGGGTGGATAAAGAGCCTTGCCCTGCTGGGCAGTCAAGTGTCAGGGTATATTAGTACTTGTTTTTAGGTCTGAGCAAGTGCTGGACTGTAGGATGCTTTTTGAGTGCTTAGGTTGAGAGTTAAAACTAGTTTCAAGTGAAAAACTGAAGATGAGACTTAGTGGAGCTGGGAATAATTTAACCCTAGCTAACTGGTGCTGCCCGGCGCACAAAACCATGCAACGCATTTTTTAAACTACTAACTTCTGGGCTGGAACCACTCCTCCAGGGACAGATGGCTGCTCAAAGTTCCCCTCTCTCACAGGTGAACATTGAAACTTCCCTCTATCCAAGTAAGGTATGGGCAACTCAGAAACTTGTAACACAGCCCTAAATTCAGCACTAGCCTGAAAACTGGACTATACTAACTTAGAAAGGCGTGAAACAAGAAATTTATTTATTTTTTTTTTTTGAAAAGATAAGGCAAAAACAGTAAAAAGTACAATTAAAACAGCTTTAAACGACTACAAGCGATCAGAAAAGGCTGTCGCACTTTAGTGTGTAGCTTGCAACAGTTAAACAATTTATTTAAACAAAAAACTTTTTAAAAGTGCAGGCAGTCAAATAAGTACAATATGTGAAAAAAACAAGCTTTTAAATCACAATAAGTGCTGGAAAATCAGTGTTTAGGCAGAAAACAGTTAAGTTCAGCAAGAAAATACAGAAAACTGATACTCAATCACTCCAAAGTCTCTCTTTTAAGCTAGAAGGCTTATATCAGTTTAAGGCTTTCTAGTGCTTTCCAGTAGGTTAGTTACAGGAAAGATGGGAAATGAGCACAGATGTGGTCTTTTAAACCAGAAAGTTGAAAGAGATGGACAACTTCCCGAATGGTCAACAAACTACAATTCCAGGGCCAAGAACCACTCCTCTTGTGGTAGACAGGCTACCTAGTACTTACCACTCCCACTGATAAGCTAGAAGGCTGCACTCAAACACAAAGGCTTGGGGGGCTCAGAAGCTTACAAACAGTCCTGGATACAGCAAATCTGTACCTGGACTAGACTAGTTACGAGAAAGGTGGGGATCAAGCACAAACACGGGCTTTAAAACCAGAAGGTTGAGAGATATGGAAAAAAACTGCCCAAACGGCCAATAAACTACAATTTCTGGGCCAGAACCACTCCTCTTGTGGTAGATAGACTACCTAGTGCTTACCACTCCCACTGATAAGCTAGAAGGCTTCCCACCAACACAGAAATACTTGCAGGGCTCAGAAGCTTACCAACAGTCCTGGATACAGCCATTCTGTATCTGGACTAGGCTAGTAACTGTAAAGGTGGGAAACAAGTGCAAGTGCGGTATAATACTTGAACGATTGCCTGATTCAGGCGGACAGTCAGGAATTGCTACTTCAGCACCTGACATTTGTAGAGAGACTACTAACTTCTCTGGGATATGCCATCAACGAAAAGAAATCACATCTGGTACCCAGCCAAGAAATTGTATTCCTGAGACCAAGCTTGAACACAACTTCCCAGATGGCATGCCTCACTCCAGAAAAGCAGGTTTATTTGACAAATTACTTCAAACTACTGGCCACTCAAACCCAGCTATCTGCAAGAAAAATACTGCAAGCCCTAGGGTTCATTGCCTCTTGCATTCTCCTAATTCCATATGCAAGACTGCATATGAGGAAACTTCAATGATACTTAAAAAGTCTCTGGTGTCAACATTCTCAGGACCTGGAAACGGTGATTCTGATCATTCCTTGCCTAAGGACAGAGCTCCTTTGGTGGGCAGAGGCCTGCAACCACAACAAGGGACTCCCTTTCACTCAACCCCCTGCCGTCCAAACCCTGACAACAGACACATCAGACTATGCATGGGGGGCTCACATGGCAGGCAAATGCATTCAAGGTAAATGGAGCCCAGGACAAATGCACCTGCATATTAATCAAAAAGAAATGTTAGCTGTACAGAATGTTCTGACAGCCTTCAAATACCTTATACTTCCAGGACAACTCTTGATAAAAACAGACAACACAACAGTCATGTGGTACATAAACAAGCAGGGTGGAACTCATTCCTACCCACTCTGCAGGTTAGCCATGGCTCTGTGGAACACGGCCTTGAGCAACCAAGTGCACCTGCAAGTTTAATTCCTGCCAGGCAAACAAACTTCACTGGCAGACAAAGCAGAAATCTAATGGACCCATATGAATGGAAACTGGAACCCAATTCATGCAAGCTTCTAACCCACAGGTGGGGGGGCCCCAGAGGTGGACCTCTTTGCTTCCCTTCAGAACCACCACTTGAGCAAATTTTGCACCAGAACTCCCCACAGCCAAGCATGGAAAGTGGATGCCCTATCCTTTACATGGGAAAACCTCTCAATCTATGCCTTTCCCCCTCTGTCCCTCCTCTCAAAAGTACTACTCAAGATCAAACAGGACAGGTCAAGGACAATCCTTATTGCACCAGACTGGCCACGCCTGCACTGATACCCACTTTTATGCAGTCTGACAACAGTGCCACCCTGGCATCTGCAGCAGACCCCCCCCCCCTCTGCTGTCCCAGCAGGTGGACCAGATTTTGCATCCTCAGCTGCAAACCCTGAACCTAACAGCCTGGCTTATTCTCAGAATACATCACCAGCAACCCTCAGCAAACAGGTGCTGGATGTCATCCTTGAGGCCAGGAGGCCTAGTACTAGGAAATTCTATTCAGAAAAGTGGAAAAGATATTGTTCTTGGAGCCAGTCTCAGGGAAAGGACACAGCTGTGCCCACCTTACCTCAAATCCTAGATTATCTAGCAGAGCTGCTCCACAAAGGCCTTTCCTTCTCATCCATTAAGATTCATGCCTCTGCCATCTCAGCTCATTATAATACTGAGTTACCCCTCTCCTCTCACCCGCTGGTCAAACAGTTCCTGAGAGGAGCTAACAATCTGAGACCCCCCAAGGATAGCTCCCACTCCTGCCTGGGGCCTTAACTTTGTACTAGAGAAGCTCACACTTCCCACTTTTGAACCTGCTGCTACAGCAGAGTTAAAATTCCTCTCTTGGAAAATAGCTCTACTTCTAGCCATCACTTCAGCAAGAAGAGTGTCTGAGTTACAGGCCCTTATGGCTGTGGGGACCCTTCATTATCTTCCATGTGGACAGGGTTTCCCTCAGGACTAACCCATCATTTATGCCCAAGGTGGTATCCAGTGTGGCTTTAAACCAATCCATCCATTTACCAGCCTTTTCTCCTAATCCTCAGAATAAAGGGGAAAGGATCCTTTACTCCTTGGATGTGCACAGGCAGCTTAGGTTCTACCTTGACAGAACTAAACCATTCAGAAAATCTGACCAGCTGCTAGTCAGCTTTGCTACAGGGGCAGAGGGCAAGGCCATTTCAAAGCAAACCATCTCAAAATAGATAGCACACTGCATCCATTTCTGCTACAAGCACCATGGAAAACCTACCCCACAGGGGATCAGAACTCATTCCACTAGAGCTACCTAAACTTATACAGCATTTCTCAGGGGAGTCACTACCAGGGACATCCTGGAAGCTGCAACCTGGAGTTCAGTGCACACCTTCACCAAGCATTGCCACTTACCTATCTTTTCTAAATCCAGAGCTGTGTTTGCTACGGCAGTCTTAAAAGGCCTGCTAGCCAGCCCTAATACTTCTTGACTGCCTGTACCCTTCCTCAGCTTTGGGAATCAACCCAAGTGTGATGACTGCAACAGTGAAACACAAAGAACACAGTACAGTTGTGTACACTTACCATAAATGTAGATGTTCGAGTGTATTCAGTGTTGCAGTCCTGGTTACCCTCCCTCCAGTCCCCCTGACTTTTCTATACTTTTTACTTATCCTCTTTTTTGGCCATATCTCATGGCAGTGGTATTTACTTTTTACTGTAGGTGAACCACACCATGTAATTGATTCCTATTTTGGAAGCTCCTGACATCTGGGGCAAGAAAAACTGATGTAATGGTGTCAGCTGCATGTTTTATACTCTTGACCTGACGTCGTGGAAGAGGTAACAGCATCCGATGCAGAAATCCCAAGACTCTGGTATGTGGGCTGACTGAGGGCTACCTGCAGGCAGATAACCCAAGTGTGATGACTGCAACAGTGAATACGCTCGAACATCTACATTTACGATACGTGTACACAACTGTACTTTGCATCTTGCAAGATAGTGGTCATGGATGTCAGTCATTGGGGGGCATGCCTAGTTAAAGGCTATCCTCACTTTCAGATAATGTGAAATCCTACACATTTAATGCCCCAGTGTAAGAATTTTCTCTTTGGACTCCTTACAGAGGAAGTATATAAGAAACTGGACAAGAAGCTTAGAACTACCCAGTCTGTTAGGCAGACTTTTCAGACTTTTGTGCCTGGATAGAGTAGGAACTTCTCATCCAAGAAATGGTCTTGCAACCCCAGACAGGAGCCCAACAGGTCTGTCAAGGAAAACAAAGATAAACACAGAAAAAAAGTGCTAAGCTAGATATGAGGAGAAGCCCAGGGGCCCTCAGGGCTGAGACCCCTCCACTAGGATCAACCATGACTGAAATTTGTTCCCTTCTCACCTTCATGTCCTAAACCCATCACAACCCCATCCCATTCCCCCAAATGCACACAACTTGGAGAAAGCATGTCTGCCTTTATAGAGAATTGGGAAGGTAGTTACTCAGAACAAGTAGGTGCTAAACATTCTAAAAGAATGATATAGTGTTTAATTTCTCGAAAGACCCCAGTCCAGGGCATTCCACCATTTTCCAAGAACCAAACCCAGTTAATACCTCATGTGATCAATGACATATTGGATTCAGGTCTGTAGAAAGAGTGCCTCTGGAGGATGAAGGCATGGGGTTTTGTTTCAGATTGTTCCCAGTCCAACAAAAGCGGGTATGTGGAAACCCATCTTAGATCTTTTCCGTTTAAATCAATGTCTGAAGGTGCCAAAATTCAAAATGGTCACCTTACAAGGATCATTACCTCTGACTCCACAAAGAGCATTCCATGAGATATTAATTTTAATGGGTTAGTAAGGTACCAGAGGAAAGAGACCCATCGGTGAAGTAAGAAAAGTGGGGAAAAAAGTCTTACTAGAGGTGTAAGATAGGTTCAAAGAACCAGAGGAAAGGAGATGGCCACAAATAAAATGAGTTACTTTATCAGATAAACGTGGTCATTGATGCATTGAAAGCAGAAGGTCTATCAGAATAAGGGGTTAAAGGTAAAGAAAAAGTTGCAAAATTACTCAAAGACCTTCAAAGAGCATTTGAAAGTAGGCAACAATATCTGGGAAAGTGAAAGTAGTCTTACTCATGACTTATTGAAAATATTTCACAAAAAGCAAAAATATAGCCAGGCTTAATTTCATCATATCCGGTGCTGCAGCATGTTAACAGAGATGTAGAGAGAAACTTCAGTACATTGCATTATGGGATAGAAACAGAACTGTAAAACTGGAGGTGCAGATGTGCGGGGACCCATGTACTGGGTTTGTAATTTCTCAGAGTACTGCCCCTACTCCAAGGTGTAGCAGTCTCAAAGGTACTATATACAAGTATGAGGGGAGTGGGAAGGTATAAAGACCCTCTGGCACTTGAGGGTTTACAACGAGTTTCTGAATTTGCTTACATATATTAAACTTAACTCCAGTTTTCTTATAGACTAGCCTCGCAATGTCTGGTCTCAAACTTCTGAGAAGGAGCCCTTGTTGCCACCAAAACAATCCTATGCAATAGTGTAATATGGCTTGAACCTCCATACATGGGATTCTGTGCAAGTATGAAGTCTGGCAGTTGGCTTAGAGGATTAAGGAGCTGTTAATGAGCTGTTTCCAGTGGTCCAGTGGTGCAAGGTTTAATTCCTTCAGCCTCCATTGCCCAACTCTGTGACTCTGAACAAGTCACTTAACAATATACTGATCCTGGGCTGAGTTTGAGAAAGGTCTATGGAAATCTGTGTTAAGCCCTGGAAAACAAATATAAATAAAAATATAAGGTGTTCAGTATGGCTTTGTTCTTCAGCTGTTTGGGATTTGACATGTCAGCGACTCAAACACTTAATGTTATGCTTGATCTTGGGCCAATTATTTGTGCTGCATACAATCTGTTGTAAGGCAATGTACATTTGCAAAGTCCATTCTATGTTGTTCTCCTCCCAGAAGCAAGAGCTAATCCATGGGCATTTAGTCCTTCTCATTTAATCTAGTGTACCGAGTCCATTCCTGAACCTAGACCACCAGCCTGGCAAGCATGTCTCGAGCTACTTCAGCACTGGGCTAATTGGACATGACTGTTTTCATGTCACTCAAGATGCCACACATAACATTTGTTTATTTTAAAACGTAAAGGAGATGTGTGCCCTGGCCTCCAAGTACAGTGCTGTTTAGTAAACTACAACAAACCAGGAAAATGGGAAAAGTCAGATTAAAGATAAATGCCTGAGATATTCGCTCCACCCGAGGCACAGATACACTTGAGGTACTTCACTGAATGTGTTATTTGTTGTTGCTTAAAGATATTGGCTTGTGTCTATCAAGTGGCATGTTACTTTTCTAAGTCTATGGTGAGGCACCCCTGTGCCTATGGAAGAGAATCAGTCCTTTTTTATAGAATCTGGCCTCACTATCTGTGGATATAGCAGCAGTGCATTTGGAATTGCAAGCAGCCCATGAGGATGATGAAGCTTGTTGAGCAGATGCAAGATAGCCTGTGTTTGCAGACAACAGAGGTAGATACATTTTTTTTGAGGTAGCAGAAAGAAGTAAGGATACATAGGAATGCAGCAGAGGAGTTACAAAACTGCTGTGTGTTGTCTTAAGAATTGAACAGATGGGAGAATGTTCATATAGTGGGCCTGCAAGAGAGGAAGGACGGTTGCAGATGTAGTTTTGTTTACTGAGAAGTGTATGAGAGAGTTGCTAAAATTCACCACTTCACTGTATCCACACATTGATCAGAGCCTGGGTCCATATGGTGCACAGAAATCAAGATATGCAACTCTGAAATGTCATATACTTTCTGTTCTAAAGTATGGAATGGATAATATGGGAGGTTGTGCTAAAAAAAAAAGATTTTTTTTTCAGGTTAGAATTATGGACTTTTCACATTAAGTTCTCTTGAAGAAGGCTTATATTCCCCTTGTTGATTAAATGAAAAGGCAGGAAGGTAGGAGCTACAGTTTAATTTGCTTTATCTTGCTTACATTCAGGTGAATTTGCTAAATAGTAATGCCAAGTAGATGTGGCGTAAAAGGGTATACTTAAGCAACTGTCAGTTTTAGGGCCTTGAATTGCAAGACCCACATTCTCAAATACCAAGAACATGTACTGAAGTAACTACAGGATAGTTGTAGTTCAGGATAAGGCCCTAAAGAACTCACTATTCAACCAAATACAGTGTGGTTTGCTGTTAGGCAAGCATGTCTTGGAATGCAGGTATTGCAGGGCCTTCAGGGCCCAAACCCTTCCAGGGAACAGTTGTGGCTATTCCAGTATCCTCCATCCAGCTGAAAGAAAACCCTTACTTCCTCTTGTTTGCAGGGTGGGGAGATAAATGATCTTTTAATTACCATCATAGGACAGACTTTACAACTGATCAATGGGTTTTACAGATAGTTTCCAGAAGTTACAAGCTCCAATTCATGACCAGGTCTATAAGAAAAGACTTGCCTTCAGGCTGATGTATGGCGAAGTAGGGATGGTGTGTGATAGCTATCTCATTAAAAAGGATGGTTTTGTGTTTGATTTTCACATGAGAGTATTTCACAGATGGTATAGAACTCTGAAAACTGAGAGAGGAAGATTGGGGGGTGTCAGAGTCTTAAGAGTTGTGGGGGAAGCAGCAGATAAGTATGTGTATTGAGACTATGGCTATGTGTAAGAAATTTGGAGAAAAGTAAAGGAAGCGTGAAAAGAAATGTATGGGGAAGTGTGTTAAACTGCTGTTTTATTTATTTATTTATTTATTTATTTTGCGTATTTGGTATAGAGAAAAGGGGAATGGAAAAGAGAGGAAGGATTAAAATGCAACTGTGATGGTATTTAAAAAAAAAAAAAGATGCGGCTAATTACTGGAAATAAGCAGCAGAATTGTGTTTGTAAGAGTGAAGAGAATAGATAGTGGTAGATAATCAGAAGAACAGGTTTATAGATTAAAGGAAAAGTGAGCCTAGGAGAGATTAAGGGGTGCAGAATGGGAATAAATGAGTGAAGGCTTTAGCAGGGATGCTAACATATACCACAGGGAAGTAAATACTGTGGGAAGAGCCAGGGAATTGTTATGGCTAGGCTTGTATAGGCCCTAGGGCTGATAGCCTAGTACAAACCTATGTCCCTGATTTTGCAGAATGTCTATGTTTTTCCTCAAATTTTTGCCCCATCCCTCATAAAATGTTTGATTTTATTTGATAAATCACTAGGGATTACAGTCAGTCAATAATGCCAGACATTTCATACTTATTCTGAAAATTCATGCTAATGCAAACTCTCTTCTAATATTTTAAGTTAAATGGATTAATATTTAAGTAATGTCCCTGATTCTAGGTCTTTGTCCCCCTGTTGTTTTTGGCTTTTACTAGACCTCGAGCAAAGAAGTTAAGAAGTATGTCTTGATATATATTCTATGTTAACTAAGTAGAAACATGCTGTAAATCCAAAACTGAAAAGAACACAATTCGAACAGTTGCAGTACTTCAATAAAGGCTGTCCCTCCTTGGTAAATGTGCAGAAATAACCTCACAGGTTCACTACAGTGGCTCTGAGGTAAAGTTTAATCGAAAAAAGAAGAAAAAAACAAAAAGTGAGGCAGTTCATAAATTCACAAAGGCTTAAAAAACTTTAAAACCAGAACAAGAAAGGATTAAGCCCTTTCATCTCCTTACAAGAGAGTTCATCAGAATCAGAATTAACAACAGGTTAATAAATAGTATCCCTGCTTCGTATTGGTTCTGACTTGATTGAATCAGAAAAACATCATTGAATCACATGAGCGATTAAACTATATCAGTTAGGCTCCTGATATCAAGTTAAAATATATATACAAACTATATAAGAAATATATTTATGTGTAAAAGACACACGTGACATGTAAAAAAACACAAACTTGATATATGAAAAACAACAAACATGTAGCCATCAGAAGAATATATGTATATCATAATAATATTGTATTTAAAAAACATATGTATAAGATCCATTGTACTTAAAAGAAATGGGCAGAACACGTATATGTTGTAGAAGGCCATCCTTGCATAGAATCCCAGGGCAAAAACAGCAAATAAGGTTAATATTATTGTTATTGTGTTAACTTTAGCTCTAGTTTTACTTATTTATCCTTTTTGGCTTTGAAGCCTTCAGTTTTAGTGTGGGGAGGAGTAAGACATGATCATTCATTCCAGGGGAGGTACAGGCGTTCAATCTTAAGCTGCCATATAATTTCCCTGTACTCAAGCCTATTCTCCCAATCCCCTCCTCTATCGCTGGTAGCCTCCTGTTCAAGAACCCAAAATTTTAAATCTGCTTGGGCACAAACCATAACGTGTCAGAAAAGAGCATTGGTTTCCTTTTTCCTACTTATGTCATACATATGATATTCTTCATGTTTCACTGTTGCAGTCATTACATTTGGGTAATCTGCTGGCAGGTTGCCCTCAGTCGGCCTGAATTCCAAAGTCTTGGGTCCTGCATTGATTGCAGTCTCCTCTTCCATGACGTCAGGTCATCAGGGGTATAAAACATGCAGCCAACGCCATTTTCTTTTGTCTGTCTTGCCGTGCGGTGCCCGAAGCAGAAGCATTTTGCAAGTGCCGGTCGGCCGACTACTGAAATATTCGAGTTTGAGTTTCAGAACCGAAGTCTTCACTAAAGCTAAGTACCCCATTGGGGAAACTTTTTTCTTGCTTTTTACCAATGTCAGAAAAAGTTAATAATTGTATTACTTGTGGGAAGCAAATACCTCATAAGGATTTCCATTTATACTGTATTCCTTGCCTAGGCCCTGATCACAACGTGCCTGGCTGTCGGTTTTGTGCTAGATTTAACCAACGCACTATTAAGCGTGGTATATTTTTGCATCAAAGTATTTTGGAAACAGATTTAACTACCCAGAAATGTCGTTGGATAACAATCCAACTACCGGCGTACATAAAAAACGCAAAGAAAAGGACAGAGAAAGGCAGTCGAGATCCAAAACCGATGACGAAGCTTCTCCTAAGCCAGTCGCCGGTTCACCTGTACTCAGTGAGGCACTTTTGCAGACCCTGACACCTGCTTCCTTCGAGTCGCAGGCCTCAACCGACACCCATGTGGAGTCCGGCATGCCACAAGATACTCAAGGTATTGGACCAATGGATGTATCTCCCTCGGATGGGTCCAGAGCCGCTGAGCAGGCATCGGCTTCTGAGGGTGTATTCAGACCTCAACATTTGTATATCAAACCGGCGACAGCTGCAAAACCAAAGACAAAAGCAACTTCTAAAACTAAAAAAAACAATGCATGAGCCACATGCACAGGCCTCTATGCCTAAAAAACAGATGATCAAAATGGCTGAAGACCTTATTACCTTGATCAGGGGTACCCATCCCCCTCCTGATAAGAGGCCTAGGCAAGACACTGATTATGAATCTTCAAATCAGGTTTCTATTTCTTCTGATTCCTCTTCTGATCAGGAATTATCTATACCTCCCTATGAGGATTCTGATGCTGAGGAGTCTATTCCAGCTGCATCTCCTCCTGAGGATTATTCATTTGGAGAAACCTTGCATACTTTGAGGGAGCATTTTAACTGGGAGAGTCAAGACTTCTCAGAATCAAAAAAGAGGCTCAGGGATTTCCTCCTCCTAACTCAGCACAGGCCTTAAGCCAGTCCCCCTGTTTTAGACATTGTGGATGATGTGTTTTCGGAGTCAAGCTTGACCCCTGACTCCTTACCTCCAGCTCCCAGTAAGCCTGACAGATATTACAGGGTCTCTGACTCTCATAAATTTTTATTTAGAAACCCTGCTGCTGATCCTGAAACTATTTCACAGGGTCCAAAGGGAGTTAAGGCCTCAACAGCAAAAAATCCTACCTCCTCTGACAGAGATTCAAGGGCACTGGACAGATGGGGAAAAAAGGTTTATACATCTGCAACCTTGGCAATCAGGGCCTTAAACTGTCAATTTCATATGCTTAAGTACCAAAAACATGTTATGGGATTGCTGAAACAGGAAATTATGTTGATTTCATAATGTGCAGAAAATAAAGAATTGCAGGAATTATTGCATGCAGCTGAACAAGTTGAAAAGCATACTTTGCACTGTGGTTTTGATTCCTTAGAGGCCTCCTGCAGGGCCGCAGTTACTGGATATGTGATTAGGAGGCATGCGTGGTGAAAGGAACAACATTTGCCTGATCATGTTAAAGCTAAATTGCTAGATGCACCTTTACAGCATGATTCTCTGTTTGGTATTAAGGCAGAAGAGGTTTTAAAGAAAATGGAAGACAAAGCTAAGTCTATGCAAACTGTTACAAGTGCAGCCACCAAGATTCAGTAGACACTGGCCTACAAAAAATTGGTCCTTTCCTGTGTCAGACAGAGCTCAAAGGGGCAAATCCAAATGCCCTAAGGGTTCCAGATACCAGGCGCAAAATTAATTTTAGGTCAAAGCAATGGGACACTTCCACCTCCAAATCTGGAGGAGATAAAGCGCAAACCTACAGAAAGCAATCCCAATGACTTCCCTCTGCCTACACCAAGCACTTATCTTTTGGCAGCACCCATAGGGGGGAAATTGCTAGATGCACCTTTACAGCATGATTCTCTGTTTGGTATTAAGGCAGCAGAGGTTTTAAAGAAAATGGAAGACAAAGCTAAGTCTATGCAAACTGTTACAAGTGCAGCCACCAAGATTCAGTAGACACTGGCCTACAAAATATTGGTTAGTAACGTCTTTTCTCTCTATCACCTTTTCTGAACATCCTGTAATTGCAGTTTAAATGCCTTGTGTATTTTTGGTTTAAATGCCTTGTGTATTTTGTATATACTTTTTGTTACCATGTAGTAGATAGCGGAGCTTTTCTCCTCGGGCCTCCACTGAAAATGGACATGTATCCAGTTGGACTAGCCCGGTTAACAAATGTAAAATAAATAAAATAAAATAAAATAAATAAAATTAGCACTTTTTGCTCAAAATTGGCAGTTAGTAACCCAGGACAAGTGTGTATTAAACATCGTATCACAGGGATACAGATTCCACTTCCACACTCTGCCAATGGCAAATGGTTGGCCAAATTTGCGAAAAATTCAATGGGCAGAGGCACAGAAACAGGTTACATCCCTCATGGATATGGGGGGCATTCAGACAGTACCAGAACAGGGAAAAGGATAAGGTTTTTACTCGACTGTTCTTGGTATCCAGAAAGGACAAGGCCTGGCGGCCAATACTGGATTTATCAATTTTGAACACATACCTGGACATTCCAAAATTCAAAATGCTGACTTTGCAGCAGCTTCTACCCATGCTGGGCAAGAATGCTTGGCTGGTGACTTTAGACCTAAAAGAGGCATACCTGCATGTCCCAATAAGATAATTATGCAGAAGATACCTCAGATTCAAGGCTGGCTTAATGCATTACCAATTCACTGTACTGCCATTTGGCTTATCTACTGTGCCCAGGGTCTTTACAAAGTGCCTGGCACCAGTAGTTGCATTATACAAATATATCCTTACTTGGACGACTGTCTCATTCAAGCAGAGAGCAAGGACACTCTTCTTCGACACCTGGCATTTGTGAAAAGGCTTCTAACATGCCTAGGGTACACAATAAACAAAAAGAAATCATAACTGATACCCTCTCAAAAGATAACATTCCTGGGTGTAAGCTTGAATACAACTGCCCAGATGGCTTACCTCATGCCAGACAAGCAAAGGCAACTGACTACTTACTTCAAACTGATGGCAACAAAAACCCAGTCTTCTGCAAGACAAATTCTGCAGACTCTGGGCTTCATGGCATCCTGCATCCTACTGATTCCATATGCAAGACTGCATATGAGGAAACTTCAGTGGTACCTAAAAAGTTTATGGAGTCAACATTCTCACAGTCTGGAAACAATTCCTCTCATTCCCTGCCTGCAACAGGAGTTTCTATGGTGGGCAAAGGCATGTCACCAAAACATGGGACGGCCATTCACTCTACCCCCTGCCAGCCAAACCATAACAACAGACACATCAGATTATGCCTGGGGGCCCACATGGCAGGAAGATGCATTCAGGGCATATGGTCACCAAAACAAGTACATCTGCATATCAACCAGAAAGAGATGCTAGCTGTTCAAAATGCCCTATCAGCCTTCAAGGACTTACTTCATCCAGGACAACTACTGATAAAGACGGACAACACCACAGTCATGTGGTATATAAACAAGCAAGGGGGCACACACTCATACCCCCTTTGCAGGTTAGCCATGGCACTGTGGAACACCGCTTTGACCTACCAAATACATCTTCAAGCTCAATTCCTGCCAGGAAAACAAAACACTGGCAGACGATTTAAGCAGAAATCTTATGGATCCTCATGAGTGGAAACTAAATCCACAAGTCTTCAGCATGATAACAGAGAAATGGGGGAGCCCAGACATAGATCTATTTGCCTCTCCTCAAAATTATCAATTGAAATGATTCTGCACAAAGACTTATCACAGACAAGCATGGAAAGTGGACGCCCTATCCTTCAGTTGGAAAAACCTATCAGTTTACGCCTTTCCTCCTCTGCCTCTTCTCCCCAAGGTCCTCCTAAAAGTCAGACAAGAGAAACCAAAGATGATACTAATTGCCCCGGACTGGCCCCACCAATACTGACACCCAATCCTAAGGAACTTGTCTCAATACCCAGCTTGGTCCTTGCCTCATAGACCACACACAACTACTGTCCCAGCAAAACAATCAGATCCTGCACAATCAACTACAGACTCTGAACCTGGCAGCATGGCTGATCATGTAGTCATACAAACAACACCTCTCAGTAAAGCTGTGATGGATATCATTTTGGAAGCCAGAAGGCATAGTACTAGAAAATCTTATGCTGACAAATGGAAGAGATTCTGTGCTTGGAATCAAGCACAAGGAACTGATACAGCGGAACCAAATATTCCTCAGATATTGCAATACTTAACTGAGATGCTTGACAAAGGCCTATCTTTCTCCAATTAAAATCCATGCCTCTGCCATTTCGGCTCATTACAATACAGAGCCACCAATCTTTTCTCATCCTTTACTAAAGCAGTATCTTAGAGGAGCCAAAAATTTAAAGCCTCCTAGAAGATTACCATTGCCTGCATGGGACCTCAATTATGTGTTGGAAAAGCTCACCCTTCCTCCATTTGAACCAGCTGCTACTGCTGATATAAAGTTCTTTTCATGGAAATTAGCTCTGCTACTAGCAATTATTTCAGCAAGAAGAGTTTCAGAGCTACAGGCCCTTATGGCTATAGAGCCTTTTATCATATTTTACCCAGACAGGGTATCTCTGAGGACAAATCCTACTTTCATGCCTAAGGTGGTTTCCAGTGTGGCTCTTAACCAAACAATTCATCTTCCAACCTTTTATCCAAATCCGCAGAACAAGGAGGAGAGAATTCTGCATTCCTTGGACGTACACAGACAGCTAAGATTCTACTTAAGCAAGACTAAAGCTCTAAGGAAAACTAAGCAATTACTAGTGACATATGCTGCAGGATCAGAAGGCAAGGGTATTTCAAAGACAATTTCAAAGTGGAAAAGCCACTGAATCCATTTCTGCTACTTACACCATGGTAAACCTGTGCACAAGGGCATTAGGTCTCATTCCGCCAGAGCTGCAGCTACTTCAGCAGCCTTTCTAAGGGGAGTACCAACCAAAGACATTCCAAAGGCTGCTACTTGGAGTTCTGTTCACACCTTTACAAAGCATTATCATTTGCCTCTCTACTCTAAATCCAGAGCAGGCTTTGCCACTGCAGTTCTGCAGGGCCTTATAGCCGCTCCTAATGCTGTTTAGTTCCAGCCCCCCCAAGCATAGCTTTGGGATTCTACCCAAAAGTAATGACTGCAACAGTAAAACACAAAGAACAGTACAATTGTGTACACTTACCATAAATGTAGATGTTCGAATGTATTCACTGTTGCAGTCCAGGTTACTCTCCTGCCATCCCCCTGTCATTCTGGAGTTTATCTTTCCTTCTCTATCTTCTACAACCTATGTATTTGCTTGTAGATGAAGGTAAAGTTTATATTGATGCATGTATATATATATATATATATATATATATATATATATATATATATATATTTTTTTTTTTTTTTTTTGCCTTTTTGGGGGCACCTGGCATTGAGGGCACAAAAACCTAAAGAAAATGGCGTCGGCTGCATGTTTTATAGCCCTGATGACCTGACATCATGGAAGAGGAGACAGCAAATGATGCAGGACCCAAGACTTTGGAATTCAGGCCGACTGAGGGCAATCTGTCAGCAGATTACCCAAATGTAATGACTGCAACAGTGAATGTACTCGAACATCTACATGTATGGTAAGTGTACACAACTGTACTTTCATAAACACGTTGCCTCAAATTACATTCAGTTTTACCAATGTAGTATGCCAAATATACAACCTCTTTTGAATAACAACTATCTATGATAAGTAGGATTTGTTTCCGTGGTATTAGGTAGCCACTACTTATGTACTTTCTCTAACCTGGGTTGTGCGGAGATAAGTTATACTTTTTTTTTTTTCTTTAGACAGGTGTGGGGTTAGTAGGGCTTAAAGATCTGTTGATAAGTGGCATCACAAGAAATGCATTTAAGTGCAGAAGGGTAAGTATGGTGCAAGTGCTTGCTGAGTATTGCACATAAGGAAAATTGGTGCATATTGGCATTCCTGTGAATTATATTAGATTTTGTGTTATGATGAGATGCAGAAAAGGAAAGTTTTTTGGGGATTTGATTATGGATGTAGTAGAGACAGGGCCGGATTTAGATGAAAAGAGGCCCTAGGCTATTCCACTTATGAGGCCCTTTCACCTCCCATTTTTAAGTTTGTAAATTACATGAGAGATAATAAAACACATCATTATTGTGATATATATCAATATGTTAAATGAAACATGTTGTGATTGGTACTAACCTTTATAAAAAATGTGGCACGGATAATAAATAAAAAAAAAGTCGAGAACACTTATTTGGTCATTTATTCTCAGCACCATATATAGTACTTGTAACAATAACTAATCAAACACAACACACAACATTTACAAAGAAACAAAATTCAAATAATGAAAATCTTTGACTACGAAAATAAAATACGCAATAAAAATGATCATATTTTCTATCAAATTAAATTAAATATATTCAATACATTGAAGATTAAACCAAATTCAATTCAGATAAATTTATTTCATAATAATTCGCATTTAAAGTTTAAATATGAATTATTATGAATTTTAAGTCTTAAACTAAACCAAAAATGGAACTTTATTCAAACAAAATCCAGATCACAAAAAAGAAAATATCAAATTGTATATCATATTAAATTTTATGTTAATAGTTATTTTATTTAAGAACTGATTCAATCCAAGTATACATTTAAAACGAAATAGTAGATTAGAAGAATTTCTTTCTAAACTTTTTCACGCAGAATTCTTCTATAAGTTCATCAAAATCTATTTTTCTGAAGGTCTCATTTTCGATGCACAAAATACTCAATGAAGATAACCTCGTCTGGGTCATTGTGCTTCTTAATTGATTTTTGATATTTTTAAGTCTTGAAAATGACCTTTCTCCAGTACAATTAGTGACTATTAAACTGAGAAACAGCCATAAGATTGATTCCACATTGGGGAAGGCCACTTGAATATTTTCTTTGAATATTATTTGATACAAGTCTGTATGCGACAATGTGGAATTTTTTGAAGGCTTATGTGTTTGTTGGTAACTGTATATACAAATATTTATTCACCAATGAAGGAAAAATCCCTCATAACTTGAATAGCTCAAAAACTCATACAGACCGGTTTCGGCTCAACAGAGCCTTCCTCAGTGAGAGTAAAACATATAAACAGAGACACATCCCAGTGACTATACATATATACAACTAGGAATATAGGAGAACCAATCACAATCCATGACCAATAAATCACAATTGGTCATTAAGACCTGGTGGGAACAAAGCCCCAAGTTTAATGATCCATTTCCTCTCCTTAGCAGTAAGTATCTCATGCCACTTCACCTTATCTTGACATTTCCCCCTAATGCAATCAATGGTCATAAACATAAAATTGGTTGAAGTGTGTTTTAAACTGTGCTTATATAATGCATTGTTACCACGTTTATTTTTAATATCACTTATGTGTTCACAGATTCTAAGACGGAAAGCCCTAGAAGTCTGACCTACATAAAACGCGGAACAAGTGCAGGTTACCAAGTAGATAACCCACTCAGAACTACAATTAGCCCAAAATTTAATCTCAAAAACCTCAGGAGTGTTTTTGCTGCTGAATTCACAAGTACGTAGGACTTTGGTACAAAATTTGCAATGCCCACATGGGATACATCCGACCACTGGGTGCCCCTGTAAAAGTTAGTTGAGTGGAAACTTTAGCATCAGACAAAGACCTCTTATAATGGCTCAAATGGGACCCAATAGTTCGTCCCCTTCTAAAAGAAAAGGAACATCTGCCCCTGAGAATAGTGTGTAACTTATTCTCCACCAAAAGAATATTCCAATGTCTATCTATGATGTTCATAAACCCCCGAGTATTGCGTCCATAAGTAGTGACAAGCCTCAACGGCTGCTGAACCCCATCCTGGTTGCGATCTTTATAGTGCAATAAATCATTTCTATTGAAATTCGAAGCCCATTGTTTGGCCATGTGAACAGTGCCCGAACGATACCCTCTATCTTTAAATCTACAGACCAAATCATCACAAGTTGTAGCATAGGACAATTGGCTAGAGCATATTCTCCTAGCTCTTAAAAATTGGGATTTGGGTATGTTCTGGATGATATGTTGTGGGTGGAAGCTGGTGGCATGTAATAAAGAATTGTATTCTGGAAATTTCCTGAATAAAGTAGTGGAAAGAGTATGATCTACATTCCTATTGATTTCCACATCCAAGAAAATCATTTTAGATCTATGAAAATTCATCTTGAATTCAATACCCCAAATATTGTTATTGAGATAATCAAGAAATTCCATAAGATATTGCTCATCAGCCTTCCACACCAGCCAACAATCATCCAGATAACGACGCCACATATCCATCTCACACATATAGATGTTATGATTGGCATCATAAATTATTACCTCCTCAATATATGCCATAAATAGATCCGCGTAAATGGGTGCAAAAGATGCACCCATAGCAGTACCTTTGGTTTGCCAAAAACATTTGTTTTGATAATAAAAAACATTGCTAGTCAATACATATTCAGTAAGGCAAACCAAAAAGGTGTTGAAACCAGGTTTGTATAAGCCAGATCTAGCTAGCCAATAGTCCAATGCTTGTAGGCCTGCCCAGTGTGGAATATTAGTATAGAGGGACATGATGTCCAGGGTACATAATAACCAATGGGGTTCCAGTTGTATTTCATTGATAATGTCCAAAAACTGCGTGGTATCTTGAATTCTAGCTCTAATAAACCCAAGCAAAGGTTTTAAATATTGAGTCAAATATTCAGACAAAGGTTCCGTCAAGGAACCATGTCCAGAGACAATAGGTCGACCAGGGGGATTACTAGCATGTTTATGTATCTTAGGAAGCATATACAGATACTGTTTCTTAGGGGACAAAACCATCAGTTGTTCTTTGATGGCCTGTGTAATTATACCCTCTTCAACTGCTAATGTAAGAAACTGTTCAATCTTCCGTTGAAAATTTAAAGAAGGATCCAAGGGCATGGCCATATAGTGATCCTTATTCCCCAATTGTCTCATAGCCTCCTCATCATAAAAATCCTTGTCTAGTATCACCATCGCCCCACCTTTGTCAGCTTGTGTGATAACTAGATTTCGATTTTTAGCAAGCTCATCATGACTACACACTTCATCATTGGACAAATTATTATAGGATATAGAAAAATCCTTATAATAATAATGTAAATCCTGTAATACATTTTTTTGAAAAACACCTACCAATTGTGTCATGGGGTGGACAGAAGGAAGATTTTTTAAACTTGAAATCATGAGATTTATCCCCACCACTGTCTGCATATAACAATTTCAAGTTTAACAATCGACAAAAATTGACCACATCTTGGGCTAAAGACTGTTCTGGTACAAAAAAACCAGGGACAAAATTCAAGCCTTTGTTTAATAATTTATTCTGTGTAGCCGTTAACTCAACAGAAGAAATATTATGTACATTAGAATGAAATATTAATGTGCTGTCATCATTTTCAATAGTGCCTCCGTACTTTGTTTTGGTGTATCTTTTCTTATGTTTCCGCCCCCCTCGTCTGTAAGTGAAGTGGTAGGGTGTGACAAATTGTCACGTTTTGCATTGGGCAAAGCCTCCGACTGATTCTCATCAAGTTCTCCTTCTGTGTTAGAGGAGGTATCTTCCCCTGAAGTAAAGTTTGAGGATTCAAAACTATTCTTCAGAATAGATTTTGGTCTTTTTCTTTTCGGGGTTGAAAATCTCTTATTCCCCTTATCATACTCCCTAGGTAGCCTGAATGAGACACTTTTATGGCTATCAAAAGGTTTACCCTTTTCATAGTCACCAACATCTCTGAAGAATTTTTTGATTTTCCTTTCTTTAAGTGTCAATTCCATCTTGGATAAATCTGATGTTAATTTTTTAATATGTGTTTGAAAAGAATCACAAGTTTCAAACTTGCTAGCATCTACACATATAGTTTCCAAATCTTTAACCCCTTTATGTACTTTCCGTTCATAAAAATCTGTCAAGGCATCAACAAATTTAGAGGAAGCTAACTGTTGAACATGACCCCAATCCTCTAATAACTTGTCATCAATATTCGAAACCAGAGGTTGCACCTTCACCCTGAGGCCCCGAGGTGTAATGTTTTTCCGTTGATATGCCTTAAACAGTCGTAGATGCCAAACATTAGTCCTGACCATTTTCATGTTTTTGCTTAATAAGCTAAAAAACATGTCACATTGACTGTTCAGATTAGATTCACCAATAGAAGAAAAATGTGTTGAACTGTGCGGGCCCAAGCCAAACACAGATAAATCATCCATATCAGATGATAACCCCTGAATAAGAGGTGATAATGCCATAATTTAATCCAAAGGACTGAACCACACCAAAACAATATATGACCAAATTTGTCATAAACAAATAATACACCAAAAAACCATTGATGCCGCACCAGCTACACATGCATACCAATATCAAGGGGTACAAACCATATAAATAGTCAATACTTCATAGTACATAGTTTAGGCCTGTTCATTCACATTACTCAAAAGAAACAAAAAGACCAAAATACAATAAACAGTCATGAAGTAAATCATATAAACACTTCATACTGTGTATAGGTCTAGTAAATATAGAAATTCCCTTACATACACAAATACAATAGGCAGCAGATATAAAATGAATCTCCCAAATTATCACACTGCGTATTTGTGAGAAACACTATTTTCCTTTTTGAAATGGAATGAACATATAAGCCTGAAATACCGTAGTATCAAAAGTTAATGCTGTCTTCTTAAAGCACATATATAGTCAACTCCACAATGTATACATAAAATGTAGCTATGGCTGTAACAAAAGGTGTATATAAATCCATGTGTGAATCCAAAAAATCCAATGGATAAAAAATGGTAATAAATAATAAATTACCTAGAACACAGTATCCAAATTGGTGAACCCAGTATCTGAACATCAAAAACCAGGCAAATGAACTCCAAATTTGGAAAAATATAGCATAGATGTCAAGACAGAACACTAAAAAATGACTATCCAGCCTATCTGATAAGTGAGAATCAGTGTTATACCAATATTTCCAACGGAGAACGGAAGATTGAACAGTTTCTTACATTAGCAGTTGAAGAGGGTATAATTACACAGGCCATCAAAGAACAACTGATGGTTTTGTCCCCTAAGAAACAGTATCTGTATATGCTTCCTAAGATACATAAACATGCTAGTAATCCCCCTGGTCGACCTATTGTCTCTGGACATGGTTCCTTGACGGAACCTTTGTCTGAATATTTGACTCAATATTTAAAACCTTTGCTTGGGTTTATTAGAGCTAGAATTCAAGATACCACGCAGTTTTTGGACATTATCAATGAAATACAACTGGAACCCCATTGGTTATTATGTACCCTGGACATCACGTCCCTCTATACTAATATTCCACACTGGGCAGGCCTACAAGCATTGGACTATTGGCTAGCTAGATCTGGCTTATACAAACCTGGTTTCAACACCTTTTTGGTTTGCCTTACTGAATATGTATTGACTAGCAATGTTTTTTATTATCAAAACAAATGTTTTTGGCAAACCAAAGGTACTGCTATGGGTGCATCTTTTGCACCCATTTACGCGGATCTATTTATGGCATATATTGAGGAGGTAATAATTTATGATGCCAATCATAACATCTATATGTGTGAGATGGATATGTGGCGTCGTTATCTGGATGATTGTTGGTTGGTGTGGAAGGCTGATGAGCAATATCTTATGGAATTTCTTGATTATCTCAATAACAATATTTGGGGTATTGAATTCAAGATGAATTTTCATAGATCTAAAATGATTTTCTTGGATGTGGAAATCAATAGGAATGTAGATCATACTCTTTCCACTACTTTATTCAAGAAATTTCCAGAATACAATTCTTTATTACATGCCACCAGCTTCCACCCACAACATATCATCCAGAACATACCCAAATCCCAGTTTTTAAGAGCTAGGAGAATATGCTCTAGCCAATTGTCCTATGCTACAACTTGTGATGATTTGGTCTGTAGATTTAAAGATAGAGGGTATCGTTCGGGCACTGTTCACATGGCCAAACAATGGGCTTCGAATTTCAATAGAAATGATTTATTGCACTATAAATATCGCAACCAGGATGGGGTTCAGCAGCCGTTGAGGCTTGTCACTACTTATGGACGCAATACTCGGGGGTTTATGAACATCATAGATAGACATTGGAATATTCTTTTGGCGGAGAATAAGTTACACACTATTCTCAGGGACAGATGTTCCTTTTCTTTTAGAAGGGGACGAACTATTGGGTCCCATTTGAGCCATTATAAGAGGTCTTTGTCTGATGCTAAAGTTTCCACTCAACTAACTTTTACAGGGGCACCAGTGGTCGGATGTATCCCATGTGGGCATTGCAAATTTTGTACCAAAGTCCTACGTACTTGTGAATTCAGCAGCAAAAACACTCCTGAGGTTTTTGAGATTAAATTTTGGGCTAATTGTAGTTCTGAGTGGGTTATCTACTTGGTAACCTGCACTTGTTCCGCGTTTTATGTAGGTCAGACTTCTAGGGCTTTCCGTCTTAGAATCTGTGAACACATAAGTGATATTAAAAATAAACGTGGTAACAATGCATTATATAAGCACAGTTTAAAACACACTTCAGCCAATTTTATGTTTATGACCATTGATTGCATTAGGGGGAAATGTCAAGATAAGGTGAAGTGGCATGAGATACTTACTGCTAAGGAGAGGAAATGGATCATTAAACTTGGGGCTTTGTTCCCACCAGGCCTTAATGACCAATTGTGATTTATTGGTCATGGATTGTGATTGGTTCTCCTATATTCCTAGTTGTATATATGTATAGTCACTGGGATGTGTCTCTGTTTATATTTTTTACTCTCACTGAGGAAGGCTCTGTTGAGCCGAAACCGGTCTGTATGAGTTTTTGAGCTATTCAAGTTATGAGGGATTTTTCCTTCATTGGTGAATAAATATTTGTATATACAGTTACCAACAGCTGCTGGCTTTGTTTGTTTTTTGGCTATTCATTTATTGTAGCCGTGCAGCGTCTTCCGTGCATCTGTTTTGGATTCATTTATGTGTTTGTCTCACATATGTGTGGAAATGAAATAGTTCTTCAGTAAGATTTTGGTTGACATCTTCTGGGTATTCTTGCATTAACATCTAAACACGTCTTTGAAGTTCTACCTTTGATAATGTAAGATCGGCAAGAAAGGAAAATATTTTCACTACATCATCATAAACAGAAGCTCTTCTTCCTAAATTTGATTCTAGTGCATCTAATATAGGAATAAATGATTTAATCCTAAATTTATCTCTTGAAGAGAGTTCGTCTAAGGTATCAGGGTCAGATGAATTTTCTTAATTCCCTTGCCTTTTACTTCTTATTATCCTTCTGGCAGTTCTATATTCAGTATTTGGCAACGTGTTTTTTGCTTGTTGCTCAAGTGCATCAAAACCTTCCCTAATTCCACGTAAAATATTCAAAAGTGACCTGTACCAATCTGCACAACTACTCGGTAAAATATTAGGGCTTTCAAGAATTTTATTTACTTTTGAAAAATGTCTCAGTATTCGATTCCATAAACACAAATTCAAATTGTTCCATCTTCTCTAAAAGATTGTTGGCCCTCAATCTAGTATCACCCTTTGTATTATTATCTGAATGTAAATAATTGAGTGCATCGGTGATATCATTGTAATTTTCTAAAATAGCTTTTGTAGCTTTTGCATGTGCCTCCCACCTAGTGTCTGATAAATATTTAGGCACTTTAGAATGAGGTTTCAAATGTGATTTCAGAACTGCCCATCTTTTTGTGGAAGACAAAAAAAAGATATAAACTTCGTTCACAACACCAAAAAAATTAACAGCATCAAGGCAACAATCAACAGCTGAACGACCTACTAAATTTAAAGAGTGACCAGCGCATGGAACAAATCTTGCAAACTTGTTTTTTTCGATAATTTTTTGCTGCATACCATTGGCTGCATTATCATAAGACTGTCCTCGGCATTTTCTGAAATCAATTTCAAGTTCAGTAGTGATATAGTTAAATACTAAATCAGCTATGCTTTCCCCTGAGTGATCTTTTAGCTCAAGGAAAGTTAAAAATCTCTCAGTTGGCAAACCATCTTCAGGTGACACATATCTAATAATTAAGGTCAACTGATCAGTATGAGATATGTCAGGAGTGGAATCTACTGAAAAGCTAAAATAGCCAGCCTTTTTCACTTCCGCCACAATTGTGTCTTTCACTTTATTTGCCATAAGTTGAATAATTTCCTCACATATAGTTTTAGACAGATATGAAGGTTTTCCTGAGCCAGTATTTCCATATCGATAGATATGATCTCTTAAAAATGGATCGAATTTTGCTACTAGTTCTAGAAGACCAAAGTAATTGCTGTTATTTGGAGTTCCAAACTTTTCATTGTCTCCTCTAAATGGTAAGCCTCGCTCTGCAAGAGTGCAAATTACAGCGAAAACTCTTTCTATAACGTAACGCCAGTATTGCTGCTCTTTTCTTATTTCTTCCTCTAGCTTTGAAGTTAAAGTTTTCCCTTTTGCTCTTGTTAAGTACGTTAACATAGCATTCCTATGATTTTCCGAATTTTCATGAGTTTGAATGAGAGCAGGGTTTTTCCAATCATTAAACCCTTCAGAAGTTAATGCTGTTGCAGAAGATGCAATATTTGGAAAGAGTTTACAAACAAAGCAAAAAACGTGGCCTTTTGAGGGAGAGTACACAAGCCATTATAGGGTATAATTTTCTCCATTGGCTTTTGTTGAATAAAAAATTGCTTTTGTACAAAATCTGGACTGATTCTTATATTCTCGCTTAGAATTTAAAAATGGTCCACAGTGATACTGAACTTGAGAAGGGCCCTTCTCTAACCAATATGATACATCATTTTGTGATAAATTTGTCCACAAGCCAACATCTGTTACAGTAGACATATATTTGACATCACTATCTAAATTTGCAACATCTTGAACATGGTGTTTCTCATTAGGTGTCTGAAAAAAATTCTGAATATTCATATTATTTTCTTGTGGCTCATTTGTATATTCGTGTTCAGTAAGTTGCTCTTGAATTAGTTCCATATTTTCACTTTGAGTTGGTGCAACGGCCGTGTCCTCGCATACAACGTGCTGCATTGCTTCCAATTGAGTAGTACTAGTTGGCACATGCATGTAAGCAGTAATCGGTGTTAGCTTCTTTGCCTCATACTCTTGTAGCTTCTTTTTCTTGCATTTGCAAGCGCCACTTTCAAATCTTTTACTCATTCTTAGATTAGAATCTAGAACAAAATATTTGAGTTATTAATTATTGTGCATAAATAAGATGAAGATATTGTCACAAAAAAAATTTTCAATAGTCTATAAACACTTCACTAAAGTATTGAACCTACTGAACTCAAAAGGCGAGAATCAAATGATCGTGTACGCAATCCTAAAATAAGAATCTTTTCTAATAACATTAACATGTGTTTCATATTATCAAAGTAACACGAATATAACCGAACGTCGGGATATCAATAGGTCTGTTCGTTTGTCTGTTCCAATCTACACCAATCTGCACTTTATTTATGCAAGAACAAACCAGAGCTTAGTAGCATAAGGCACGTCAATATTTTCCATAGCAATCAGTGAACGTATGAACTATACTTTGGTGCAATCTAGTATATACAAACAAACAGACCCAATGAGCCGAACGCGTTGATTAACCAATACATTTTTATGTTTGTTTATTAGTCATATGCGTAGAATTTCTCCTTATTTTCGGTTCAGTGTTTTAGTGTTCACTGTTTTTAGAATAGTGTAATTTTAGTTTTGCTAACAATTTGAATGTAGGCCCCTCTTGATCTTGAGGCCCTAGGCTGAAGCCTAGTTAGCCTATAGGAAAATCCGGCCCTGAGTAGAGAAAATATTAGATAATACATAGGCTCCCTTCAGTAAAAAGGGTTATCGATTGTTTAGTTTTAATAGAGTGTAGTTGTATAGGTATGGACAGACAATAATATCTAAGGCTTGAGTGGAGATGGAGGGGGCATTAAGATTTGAGATTTGAATAAAGGCAGTAGTGTAACTAGGCGCCAGCTTGGTGACCAGGAAATGTTTGTGTAGACAGTAGACAACACTATCACTACTTCAGATGGTATAGTTTTTTGAGTTTAAAGGATACACATTTTTTAATTACAGTAAGGTGGATATCACCTTAGATCATTTTTCACTCTTGGAACAAGGGCACATTTGTTCCCAAGCAGAGTTTTAATTTGGTCGGTACCCTAACTGAATTGAAGATTTTTATATGTAAATTGAACCTAGCTATTTTGTTTAACAATAAAACGTCTGTTAATATCAGCACATCAAATTTATACAGGAAAAAGAGTATGTACATACCCTCTTTACATCCCCTTATTCAGGCCTTTGAACGGGCATATGAATTTGACTTTTATAGATTGCAGAACAAGTCTAGGGGCGACTTTCAGTAACTTACTTACTTAAGGAAAAACGGTTTTTAGTGCATTGACTAAAGGCAGAGCTATCACGAGTTATGAAGCCTGACAAAGGGGGTGGGTGCTGTTAATTTTGACCATATGAACTACATCAGTCCATGTTTGGACTGTTACAAGATACTGATATATACATTCATGTTTCTAAAAAATTAGATTAATATTGTTTATAACAAAATTGATTTACAGCTTAGTGATTTATTGTTGCAGGATGTTATTTTCCAGGATTTTTTTTTTTTAACAGGCTTGTGTGACTCAAGCAGATTGGTTTACCTGGCTAAATGTGAAATGTGCCCATCTTTTTATATCTGTAAGACTGGATGCACTTTAAAAAAAAAAGAATTTCTGAACATCTGCATGATATCAGGTCTAAAAATACCAAAAATATTTTGAATAAACATTCTTTAGAATGTGCCAACTTTCACAAATGTTTATTTGGCATTTTGGATTCTGTGGATATTAATCCAAGGGGATGGTGCTTTGGAGATGTCTCGAGTACAGAGAGCTTTACAGGCAGATGACACTAGATGCCACTCATTTCCTTGGTATCAGTGACTGTATTTCAATACAGCCAGTGCTAAAGTTAAGAGCTGCTACATTGTAAAAAAAAAATAAATTGTGTTAAAGTCCTATATTATGCATGTGATTTTTTTTTTATTCTTTCATCCCTATCAGTTAAGTTTCTAAAAAAAACACAATTTTCATGTTGTTTGCATTTTAATCTGTACAAAAAAATAATCTTTTTGTGTTTTGGTTTTTAACTTTCTTAAACCTGTTATATTTTAAGGTCTGTTCACTGTATATGCCTTATTAACTATTGTGCTATAGGAATTTACATATGTTCTGTGCCTTTAAAAAACTTAATTAGGTTTCCAATGGAGGTTATTTAAACCAATTTGAATTCCAAACAATCAGTTCTGAGGGAAGATTGTGAGTACATTGATTTGGATGAAAGCACTTAACTTTTACATTAATTTTTACTTTTCTTTTGGTTGGAATTGGATAAATAAAGGTTCTAAAGTATATTGTCACTGCTGGGTGACACTTGTTTTTACTGTGAAGTAGTTTACAAGATTTGGACACCACCAATGGATTCTGAACATCTGCCTTTTACACACTGCATATTTTATGGGTATCAGCCCTGTACATCCTTTTCAGATGTAGGAATTTAGATACCATGGAATGATTCAGTTTGTTGAAATCTCCAGTTTATGGAATAAGTATAGACTGATGCTACAAGAACTGTATCTCATTTAATCCTTGTTAAAACTATGGAACTGCTGAGGATGTATTCATTTTAGAATATTTGTTGTACTTTATTAATGGAGTGAGGTTGAGGGTGTTACTTGATATATGTAACTGTAAGTTATATGTCAAGATGGAGGTTTGATGGATGGATGGATATAGCTATGTAATTTTGTAACAATAGGAATGTGTGTGTTAGCAGGTATTTTTATTTTTGAGAATATTTGTACACATTTAATTCAAATTTAATAAAATGATTTTTACAAAACAAAATTAGGAATATGACCTTAATGTTACATGCCAGAGTAACAAAAGGTAAGTAAACATGGAACAACCAACAGATGTTGGATTCTTGCAACATTTACTTACATACCATGTGACTTGGAATATGTCAGTGTTGAAAACAGGAATGTGTGCCTTTTAGGCTTTTCTTGGTTAACATTGTGCTAAAGAAGTAGAGAAACAATACTGTTTTGAGAAGAAACAGTTGTTCACTTATTTAAAACTAATGTTACTTCCAGACAGCAGTACATTTTTAAGGTTGGCATCATTGTAACATCTACTGCTTTAACAGCTACATTTTCTCCCTAGTTCTTGGATTAGCATTTGCACTCTCTTAAATGTAAAATGTACTTCTGCTGTTTTATAATGTTGCAACATTGTACATATTACTACAAGTTCATTAAGTTTTTATTCAGCAGGGTAGAATATCTCTGATGAGAGGAGGCCCAGCCAGGAATGAGTCAGTGTATTTCTCCCAGGGTGAAGATTTACATAAATACAAGCAAAACAGATAAACAATTGTATGCAACATTACACTCTTTGTCTGATCATCCATGTACTAAGCTGTTAATTTTCTGGGAAAATTTCTCTGCCAGCAACAAAATGTACCATTGCACTGAATGTCTGGAATACAAATCATTGTTGTACTGTAGCTGCTTAACTAAGAAGGGGGCATAGTTCAGAATTCCAGCTGTTCACGTGATTATGCATCACTGCCCAGTCTCATTGTCAGATAATGATCTTTTATACAGCCAGTTGTATCACATTCTAGAGAATTGAGCAAATCAGTTGCTGTATTCCACCAAAAAAGAAAGTTAAACATAAAGCTCCATCCTTCAAAATTTTTAGTTGCTAAGTAAACTGGAGCCAGTCGACAAAGATAATATTGTCTCACCTGTTGCAAGGGACATCTAGCAAAAATGCAGACAAAATAGAACAAGAAGTAAATAAGTGCAGAACTGTTGACTGTTAAGCAATTAATCAGCATGTCTAAACATTTAAAAGCTGGAGAATGTATTAAAGAAACTAGTGAAACATTATTCATCAAGGATTATAACATTTTTTCTAATAATTATACACATAAATATACACTTTGGCATTTTAAGTTTATCTTTTCAAGTCTTGCATTTATTTTTGCATAATAATCTAATTGTTTTTAGGGAAGGAGAGATCTATAAACAGATAACTCTAGCAACATACATATTTTGTGCATTTTTACATTTTTAATTTTACATTAGTAAACCACGGTGGTACTGCTGTAGCGTTGTTGCCTCACAGCAAGATGTTCTTCTGTTCGATTCTTGGCTGGAATGCCTTCTGTGTGGAGTCTGCATGTCCTCCCCGCGGTCGAGGGGCCTCTGAAAGACATGCGTGAATGGGCGTGCCTTCGCTGAAGGTTGGGCGTTGGGCTGGCAACTCAGCACCATAAAAATCGACTGCCAATCATTAGCGGACCGGAGTTCCGCTGTGGCGAACTCTAACCGTGAAAAGCCGAAAAGACAAACTGCTAATGTAATTTTTTTCAGAATGGATTTTTGCCATTTGCAGATGACCATAGAGCTTATTATAAACAATATAATGACTCCAAGATTGGACTCTGAACATAAGATCAGCTGCTGTTTATCACACGAGATTCCCTCCCAGCTCAAGTTAATCTAAATGAATATAAAAACTTGTGACAACATCCTCATGCACCGAGGGAGACTGCTATATTTTGTCTTCCTGGATGTGCAGGTTCTCTTTGGTTTTCCTTGCACTAGAGCTCCTACTAGGGTAATCAGTTCTGAAGATGGTACGCCTGAACATCACCTTTATGCCCTACACTATGTGAGGAGCTTTTGGATGACATTCAAGATACCTTAAAGTAACGGCAGGCTTTGGTAGACTGGCTGGACGTCAGGCTTACCTTCACTGTGTGGTGAAAGTCCTACTGGTAGATAGAATATGCTTTTGGTTATGATTCAGTAGCATGTTATTCATGTCATGTAGTAGCTTGATTATGTATACAGTCTAGAAAATATTCTAGTTTAGAAGTATGACTGCCTAGTTTTTAGCAGCAAAACTTGTTTCTTGAGTAATACTAGCTAATAAAATGTAATGTAAATATGCCCCCCCTTCTTTTAATTCATCATTTATTTATTTGTGTGTTTATTCCATTAGGGGCTTAGTTCATCTGAGCCAATGCTGATGTACAGGAGAGACCTGGATTAAAAAGCTGCATTGTGTCATTATAGTTTAATATGGACTCAGCTGTTCCCAAATTTCACAGTTCTTTGCTACAAGATCTTGTCAGTGTATGATTTTAGGTGAGGAGATTTCACTGCATATATAGGTTCATAGATTAGTACTAGGCTAACTGCCCTTGCGAGCCATTTTAAGCCTAGCCAATTATCCCTTGTGAGATTCAGACTCTGCACCTTGGGTTTGTAAGGCAAACACCTCAACCATTAGGCCACCCTCCCAACCCTTGTATTATCAATTGTAGGGGAACACTCAATTGTTACATGGTATGAGAAGAAATTATTTAGTAATGGCTGAATCAGCCAATAGAGTTTGGTTTACTTGATGCAGATTTACTTGGGAATCATGTAGATGTCCTTCAAGGATGCTTCTGCAGTCCTAACATATGGGTTGTCCTGCCTCAGGCAGCCCTTCGGTCGGCCGGATTCCAAAGTCTGGGTCTGGCCTCGGCTGATGTCGCACTTCACCCGACGTCATAGCTGCTGTTTGTTGGGTATAAAGGCATCAGCCGACGCCATTTTCCCCAGTCTTTCTTGCCGCACGGTGCCCGAAGCAGAAGCTGTTCGCAAGTGCCGGTCGGTCAGATCCAGAGATTTCTACTACCGAAGACTTCTAAAAAGCTAAGTACCCCGTTGGGGACTCTTTCTTGCCTCAGCCGATGTCAGACAAAGTAAATAATTGTTTAACTTGTGGGAAACAAATACCTCATAAGGATTTCCACTCTTACTGCCTTCCTTGCTTAGGCCCAGACCACGACGTATCAGCTTGTCTAGCCTGTGCTTCCTTCAACCGACGGACGCTTAGACATCGGTCGGAGTTTGCAGAGGAGTTTTTTGGTCCCGCTTTTGCATACAAAATGCCGTCGGAGACTCCGACTACACAATTAGTTAAAAAGCGCAAGGAAAAGGACCGACACTCGCGGTCCGCGGTTTTGGCTGAAACCACGGTTAGGCCAACCGCAAGTGTCTCGGTTTCGGCTGAAACTGAGCCCTCGGTTCTTCCTTCGGCCGAAAGCATGCCTCTGATAGCCGAGGCCTTACAGAGCATGGCTGAATCTGCTACTGAATTTACTGCTACAGAAGCAGGCACCCAGGATTTGTCAGACACTATTCCTTTAGACATATCTACCCCTGCATGTGGGGCTGCTAGACCCCCTGCTTCTATGTCTATCAAGGCTTTTGCCAGGGCTAAAGCAGCTAAATCTTCTAAGGCCTTACCTGCTAAAACTCCCTCACATAGGCCTACCTCTAGTTCCCAAATACTCAGCCTGGCTGAGGATCTCATTTCTTTGATCAGGGGATCCCAACCTCACCCAGACAGGGCCTCTCAGTCCCCTCCAGATAAGAGGCCTAGGACCGAACCCCCGGAACCTGTCTCTACAGACTATTCCTCGGATGACTCAGACCCTCACGAAGGCCCATATTCTCCTTATGAGGATTCTGATGCAGAAGACTCCATTCCTTCTGCTTCTCCTCCTGAAGAATTTTCTTTTGGGGAAACCTTACATGCTATGAGGGAACACTTCCAATGGCAGGGCCAGGATTTTTCAGATTCAAGGAAAAGGCTAAGGACTTTTTTACACTTACCACAGCATAGGCCTTTAGCCATTCTTCCAGTACTAACAGTTGTTGATGATGCATATAATGATGCCTGTACTGCCCCTGATTCTCTTCCTCCAGCCCCTGCCAAGCCTGACAGATATTATAGGGTTCCGGACACACACAACCATTTGTATAAGGCTCCTGTTGCAGACCCTGAAACCATTTCACAGGGCCCTAAAGGTGTGGCAGCTGCCTCTGCCAAAAACCCTCTTCCCTCTGATAGGGAATCTAGAGCATTAGAGAGATGGGGTAAAAAGGTTTATACTTCTGCTACTCTTTCGGCCAGGGCCTTAAACTGTCAATTTCACATGATTCAGTACCAGGAATTTTTGTTAGACCAGCTAAATAAAAAAATGTCCTCTCCTGAACCTATAGATCGCAAGTCCCTTCAGGATTTGGTACATAACTCTCAGCAGGTCAGTAACCATTTCTTAAAATGTGGCTATGATGCACTGGAGGCTTCCTTTAGATCAGCTATGACTGGAACAGTGATTCGAAGGCATGCCTGGTTAAAAGAACAATCCTTACCAGACCATGTTAAGTCAAAACTCCTAGATGCTCCCATGGAGAAACAAAGTTTGTTTGGCTCCCCTGCACAGGAGGTTATAAAGAAGGTGGAAGAAAAGGCAAAATCTGTCCAAACAGTCAAGGATTTCTTACAGGTCCAACCTCCGAGGTTTAGCAGAAATTGGCCTTCGAAGAATTGGTCCTTTCCAGACAACTCCAGAGCACAGAGAGGCAGAAATAGACGCCCAAGAGGCAGAGGTCAATCTAGGGGTGCCTACAGGGGACGTCAGTGGCAACCTACCAGCCACAGAAGTACTGCCACAGATTCAACTACAACCACTTCTACAGGGCAGACACAATGACTTGGCTCTGGTTCCGCCTACCAGGGAACAACTGGAAGCACCCTTGGGTGGAAAGCTAGCCTTATTTTCCGACAACTGGCATTACATCACAGGAGACAAATGGACTTTACAAACAATAGACAAGGGCTACAGGTTTCACTTCCACACTCTACCAAAAAAGAGAGGAATGCCAAACCTACCACCAAGCCAAAAACAGACGCTCTAAGACAAATCAACAACTTACTAAGGATGAGAGCTATAGAAAAGGTACCGCCTATGGAGCAAGGCCAAGGATTTTACTCCAGGATTTTCCTTGTACCAAGAAAAGAAAATCAATGGAGACCTATTCTCGACTTGTCCGCACTGAACACATATCTCATTGTTCCAAAATTCAAAATGCTGACCCTCCAGCAACTTCTTCCCATGCTGGGCAAGGAGTCTTGGCTGGTGACTCTAGATCTCAAGGAGGCATACCTGCACATCCCTATACGACCAGATTGCAGAAGACACCTCAGATTTCTTGCAGGATCAGAGCATTATCAATTCTCAGCATTGCCCTTTGGCTTATCTACTGCACCCAGAGTATTCACGAAATGCCTGGCATCAGTAATTGCTTATTGCAGGCTTCAGGGAATTCAAATTTACCCATACCTGGACGAGGGTGGCCTAATGGTTAAGGTGTTTGCCTTACAAATGCAAGGTACAGGGTTTGAATCTCACAGGGGATAATTGGCTAGGCTTAAAATGGCTCGCAAGGGCAGTTAGCTTAGTACTAATCTATGAACCTATGAACCTATGACTGCCTAATACAAGCGGACAACAAGGAAAAATTAACAAAAGATTTGGAAAATGTCATACAACTGTTGCAAGCCTTGGGATACACAGTCAACATGCAAAAGTCAAGACTAGTACCATCCCAAAGGATAACATTCTTGGGTGCAGAACTGGATACATCAACTCAAATGGCTTTTCTCACAGAAGAAAAACAAAAGCAACTACCACTCTACTTCATGACATTAACAACACAAACTCAGCTTACTGCAAGGAAAGTCCTGCAAGCCCTGGGTTACATGGCATCCTGCATAATATTGGTTCCGCATGCCAGGCTGCATATGAGGAAGTTGCAATGGTACCTAAGGAATGTATGGTCTCAACACAAGCACAGTCTAGAAGCCCAGATTCCAATAATTCCATGCCTGAAGCAAGAATTCCTGTGGTGGGCTCAGGCCTGTCAGTTGAACAGAGGATTGCCTTTCCACAAACCTCATCCAAGCCAAACCATCACCACGGACGCCTCAGACCTAGGATGGGGGCACACATGGTGGACAAGTGTATACAAGGCCTATGGACCCAAGACCAGCTGAATCTACACATAAATCTAAAGGAGATGCTGGCAGTGAAACATGCGATCCAGGCATTCAGACCACTCCTTCAACAGGGTCATCTGCTGATAAGGACGGACAATACCACAGTCATGTGGTACATCAACAAACAGGGAGGTACACATTCATATCCTCTATGCCGGATGGCAATGGATCTGTGGAATGTGGCCCTGAATCTCAACATTCAACTTCAGGCCAGATTTGTACCAGGAAAAGAAAATTCTCTAGCAGACACCTTAAGCAGAACTACCACGGATGCTCACGAATGGATGCTGCATCCAGATATCTTCAAAGCCATAACAAAGAAATGGGGACTACCACAGACAGACCTGTTCGCCTCCCCACACAACCACCAATTGAAGAAATTCTGCACAAGAGCATACCACCCACTTGCTTGGAGGGTGGACTTCCTTTCCTTCAACTGGAAAAACCTGATAGCATATGCATTTCCACCTCTTCCCTTGATGTACAAAGTTCTACTGAAGATCAGAGAGGATCAGCCAAGGGTAATTTTGATAGCTCCAGACTGGCCGAGGCAACATTGGTACCCACTACTGAGGAGCATGTCTCGGACACACGCATGGCCACTACCTCTATGCCCCTTACTACTAACACAGGACAACTACAAGATCCTACATCCAAACTTGAAAACACTGCAGCTAGCTGCTTGGAATATTGCATAAAACAAAATAACCCAGGTTTATCTCAGAGGGTTAAGGACATTATCCTGGAGCACGCCAACCCTCCACAAGGAAGACTTATTCAGCCAAGTGGAAAAGATACCTCATTTGGAGTGCAGCAAAGGGAGAAAATGTCTCATTGGCAAACATAGCACACATCCTGGAATATTTAGCAGAGCTGTTCCACAATGGCCTGTCTTACTCCTCCATTAAGATTCATGCATCAGCAATTTCAGCAGAATACAACATGGACCCTCCTGTCTTCTCTCATCCTCTACTCAGGCAGTTCCTGAGAGGAATCAAAAATGTAAAACCTCCAAGGAAACCACCTTTACCTACATGGGATCTCAACTTTGTGCTGGAAAAGTTAACACTTCCCCCTTTTGAACCAGCAGCAACAGCAGAATTACAATTCTTGTCTTGGAAAACTGCTTTCCTGCTAGCAATTACTTCAGCAAGAAGGGTATCTGAGTTACAGGCATTAATGGCAGTACAACCCTTCCTTATCTTCCATCAGGACAGAGTCTCTCTCAGAACTAACCCTACCTTTATGCCAAAAGTGGTCTCCAGAGTATCATTGAACCAAGCGATTCATTTACCTACATTCTTCCCCAACCCACAGAACAGGGGGGAAAGACTGCTACATACCTTGGATGTACACAGACAATTACGCTACTATCTGGACAGAACTAAGACCAGCAGAAAAACTGACCAGCTTCTGGTAGCATATGCAACAGGAGTGCAAGGAAAAGCAATTTCAAAACAGACAATCTCAAAATGGATAGGAAATTGCATTCGATTTTGCTATTCTTTTCATGGAAAGACAACTCCTGATAATATCAGACCTCATTCCACAAGAGCTACAGCCACTACTACAGCTTTCCTACGAGGAGTGGCTACTAAAGACATTTTAGAAGCTGCTACTTGGAGCTCTGTGCATACATTTGCCAAGCATTATAATCTACCCTTATACTCTAGATCCCGAGCAGGTTTTGCAACTACTGTTTTGCAAGGGATCTTAACTACACCATCTTTATCTTAGTGCCTCCTCCCCCAGTTTGGCTATGGTATTCTACCCATATGTTAGGACTGCAGATGCATCCTTGAAGGACATAGTACAGTTTTGTACCTACCATAAATGTAGATGTCCGATAGGTATGCATCTGCAGTCAGGATTACCCACCCTCCTTCCCCTCTGTGGTATTCCTAGGGTATTTACCCCTCTTTTAGCTAGCTGGGGGAATCTATTATGGTGTATTTCTTTGTATATATGTATATATTTTCATATTGTTTGCTCTCTACTGGTTGGAATTATTTGCATTTATCCAAATTTAGCCTTCCTAGAGGGCACCTGGCATCTGGGGCAAGAAACACTGTGGAAAATGGCGTCGGCTGATGCCTTTATACCCAACAAACAGCAGCTATGACGTCGGGTGAAGTGCAACATCAGCCGAGGCCAGACCCAGACTTTGGAATCCGGCCGACCGAAGGGCTGCCTGAGGCAGGACAACCCATATGTTAGGACTGCAGATGCATACCTATCGGACATCTACATTTATGGTAGGTACAAAACTGTACTTTATATTTTATTTAACATTTGTTTACCAGGAATGTCTGACTTGGAACGAGTCAATTTTCAGAGTAGGCCCAGGGAGAAACACTCCAGACACATGTCTTTGTAACGTGGGAGGAAACTGGAGCATGCAGAGGAAACATACGAAAGCAGGGAGGACATGCAGACCCAGCACAGAAGACACCCCAGCCGAGAATTGAACCGAAGAACCTTTTACTGTGAGGTGACAACGCAAACCACTGCACCACTGCACTATCCGGATTTAAATAGTACTTGAAACATTTAAGCTGTTTCTATTAAAACCATTTAATTCACTTTTTTTCTTTGTAGCAGCCAGGGAATTAGACTACTCGGGAGGAAATGTATGGACTTAACATGTATGTTGTGTCCAAGATGCAATTCCAACACAATTCATTATACCATAAAATAAGTCAAAAGAAGATCACTTAGGTGCAGAAATGTATTTCATCAACCCATGCTAACAATGCTGTTTTAGTTCTCATCTCCAGTGAGACAGGAGCCAGACATTTTCCATCCTGCTACTAAGAAGGAAAGTATTTATTTTGTATATCCTTCTGACACCTCTGCTACAACTGTGCCTAATACCATTTTACCTGCAATTATTTGCGTGACTGATTAAGAGCATGCACTCCTGTGTTTAAAACTCATCTTTTAAACCTGATGTTAGAAACAAGGATGAACAGACAAAATAAACCAAACTGCATTTTACTTTGTGTAGGCACTGGTATCTTAAGTATGAAAGCAATCTGCTTCTTATCATTGTGAGTAAGAAACAAAGGCTTTATTGTAAAAGTAATTATGTTGGGACATTTTAAGATGATTCTTATTTGCACTCCTAGATCATAGGTGCTGAATGGCCCTTTAAAGCCCAAGTTTCATGAGCCAGTACCATGGCATAGAGGGATAAATCCTCATTGGCTTTTAGGGATAAAGCCATACCTATGGCCCTGGCAACCCAAGTTTGATCAGAGGCTCAGGCATCTGAGGTATTCAGGGGAAGGATGAGTCATGTCCATGGGGGGGGGGGGTTATGAAAGATACTCCATGAGGAGAGGTGTGGTCCACAGAAGGGACTAGACCTTGAACATTGATACTGAAAGCAGGAGTGTGGGTGGGGTGAAAATAAGGGTAGGTAATAAAAACTAATCACCTTTAGCAGTTGCTGGCACTGGCCTCCAGTACACCCTTAAGGTCCACACTGGCACTAGGTCACTTGGACTACTGTTGGGGGGGGGTACAGTTAGGTCCAGAAATGAATGGGGGCACTAGGATGCCAGAATGAATGAAGCAGGGAAGGGGGAACCACTTTCATGCACACATCTGTCATGAATGCTGAGTAGCAAAAATAAATATATATTGTGGAGTCATGATCTCATTCCATTCCATTTCATTTTTTTTTTTTTTTTTTTTAAGAGCCGCAGGCAATGAAATCTTTTCACATTTTGCCAAGTGTTACACCTACATAATGCCAGATCTTTGAATGCTGTAGTGATACATAAAATACTTAGAACAAAGCAATATCATATCATGCAAACTTTTTAAGGACAAGCACACAAAAGTCAGCTGTCACAAAGTTTAATAACCATTTTAAATTAAGCAGATATTTTATAAACAGATCTTTGTTTGGCACATTTTTACAAGATGGAATTAACTCACTGATAAAATACTTATGATTGTGTGCTTGTCCATACAGCATTTGAAAAAGCTGAACAACAAAACACAGTGACTCATTATGAAATAAGTATCAAACATATAGTGTACTGTCTGCATTAAAGATTGAAAAGCTAAAGAATCTGAAGTTCAGGATGAATAAACCAGACAGCATTTGTACTCCTTAAAATGACATTATATTATTTTACAATGTGTTACATATAATATGAACTGGTAGAAGACAATGTTAAAACAGTGCAGTCTGCTTGAATGTTTTAACTGACATAAGGCATCTGTTCCTCCCTATTCCAGCATATTTGTTGAGGAATTCAAGATGGATTTTAATGCCTCATCTAGCTTAACTTCTACTGTCTGGGAATTGTTTCCACCTGTCTTGACAACTTCTTGCTGAAAAAATATTTTCTCATACCTACATAATCAGTGTTCTGTAAATTGGCTGAACATACTCCATCCTTCCTACCTTGTTCTTCCTCTTATGTGTGATTCTGTCACGTTTTGGTTTTAGTACCATACATGCATGTATCATATCCTCTATTTTGCTTCTCATAGTGGAAAGAGGCCTTACTCTATTATCATCAATGCCCCCTTTTCCAGTTTTCTACATGTCATCAGGGTGTTGTCATGTCAACTGTCACCACCTCTCTCAATTCATTGCCAGTCTCCAACCTTCTTTGACAGTCATGCCTGACTGTCAAAAGTCTTCTCTCACACAATCCATCCCTTTGCATTAAGCACTTGTTTCCTTCTGCCTTTCTTTCTGTCCTAAATCTTTTTATCAGATTTTTTGCTTTCCTGTGCATGTGCAATCCACTTTAATCTGTTTGCTTTGACCTTCTCTGAAATTGGAGCCACTTGGGCTTCTACTCTGATGTCCTCATTTCTTCATCTGTTCCACAGTGTTCAGTCTACCATAATCTCAGGCACTTCATCCCTATCACCTCTATCTTTCTCATCTGCTGTGCTTTCACTGTCCCGGTTTCAGTACCTTACAGTAGTACTGGTTTCAGCACTGTTTTGTACAACTTACTTTCACCTTTGGCATTATTTGATCACATGCTACCCCTAACATGCTGTGCCATTTGGCTGCAGCCTCTCTAATTTTAATTTTAACTTCCTTATTCAGACTTCATTTTCCGCAACCTCACCAGTTGCTTAAAGCTGTTAAACTTTTATCTCTGTTTTCAGCTTCTTCTGATTTCTCTATCTCGATTAGTCTCTATCTCTCCTTGCATCACTCCCTGTATTACACTCACCATCCTAGTGGCCTTCCTTAATCCTCTCCAGGTCTGTGACCTCCCTGTAGGTCCTCTAGAATTGTGCTCAGTACTTCAGCTACTGCCTTATCAGTTGCTGATGGAGAAGATTACCACCTTTTTACCACCCTATATATATATATATATATATATATATATATATATATATATATATATATATATATATATATATATATACATACACACACACACACACACACACACACACACACACTTCCTTGCCTTTGGCTTGCTTGCACTGTCACCCTTACACTTTGTGTCTGCCAGTCTAGATTTTCTATAATAATATCTCTTATGGCCTTCTGAAGTGCTGGATTTTTAGGCTGGCCCTCTTAAGTGCATAATATGTCTCTCGGGTGGTCAGTCCTAGATGTTCAGCATTTTGAAGGACTAAATTGAGGCTGTCACCTCCTGAACCATAACTCCAATCTTCTTAGCTCTATTTTCAGGCATGCCTCCCATTTAATAGTATCCCCAATCATGTCAGCAGCAAATATGTTGAGCCAGTTTTTCAGGCCCAGGTGAAGTCAGAGGTAAACACATTAATTAGAAACTGACTTAGTCCTTATGCCTGTGCAGATATGACCATCTCAGCTCATGATAACCTCCATGACTGCCTTCCTGTGCTCAATGTTGCCTAATCACTTCTCCATCCATCCAACCCAGCCATACAACTTAATCTATTCATTTCCTCCACATCTTTGCAAGGAATCTGTAGTGTAGGACTGAGACAAGTTTGTAAATCAGCTGACCACTCTCCACTAACTACTGCTGCCCTTGACTTCTCCTGCATACTCCATTCATTGGTGAGGCCCATGCTGAATGGGGGTAATACTTCAGTATGGCCTTTTCTCAGGTGGGTCCCCCCTTTCCAGGGAAGAAATCCCCTAGGTTTCATTAGATGGATTACTCATTCTTGGAAGGAGAATGAGCCCAGGCCAGTCCCATCATTACTGTAGCTGGATGTCTTTTTCCTTTATATACCCTATATATTTATATTTCTGTGCATGTGTGTTTGGTGGGGATCAGTTTGCAGTGGTGCATTGTGCACATGCATGCACAACCCGATGCATGCTGTGCATGAATAACTGCAAGTCACCTTCTGAGTACTGACACATGCTGCTCTCAAGTTCCCTAACCCCACCAGACAGCAGTACTTTGGTGAGGTGAAAGCCACTCCTTCCACCTGAGGTAGACAAGCTACCTACTAGAAGCTCAGACCTACCCTTCCAAATGAATCACTGGTTAGGGAGCAAGTGGGAGTTGGCTCAGAGGTAGGGTTAGGGAGAGATCAGGAGGTGGCTCAGAGGTAGGGTTAGGGAGCAATTGAGAGCTGGCTCAGAGTTAGGGTTATGGAGCGATCAGGAGATGGCTCAGCGTTAGGGTTGGAGACTGATCAAGATTTGGCTCAGAGGGAGGGTTAGTGAGTGATTGGGAGTTGGCTCAGAGTTAGGGTTAGGGAATGATTGGGAGTTTGCTGAGAAGTAGGGTTAAGGAGCGCTTGAAAGGTGGCTCAGAGGTAGGGTTAGGGACTGATCAGGAGTTGGTTCATAGAGTTAGGGAGCAATCAGGAGTTGGCTCAGAGGTACAGTTATGGTTAGGGGTGATCAGGAGTTATCTAAGAGTTAGGGTTGGGGAGCAATCAGGAGTTGGCTCAGAGTTAGGGTTAGGGAGCACCCAGGAGTTGGCTCAGATTTAGTGTTAGAGAGTGATTAAGAGTTGGCTCACAGGGAGGTTTAGGGAGTGCTTGAGAGTTGGCTCAGAGTTAGGGTTTGGGAGTGATGAAGAGTTGACTCAGAGTTAGGGTTAAAGGTGATCAGAAGTTGGCTAAGAGGGTTGGGGAATGATCAGGAGTTGGCTCAGAGGTAGGGTTAAGGAGCAATTGGGAGTTGGCTCAAAGGTAGGGTTAGGGGTGATCAGGAGTTGGCTAAGAGTTAGGGTTGGGGTGCGATCAGGAGTTGGCTCAGAGGTAGGGTTAGCAAGCAATTGGGAGCTTACTCAGAGTTGGGGTTAGGGGGTGATTAGGAGTTGGCTCAGAGTTAGGGTTAGGAAGTGATCAGGAGTTGGCTCAGAGGTAAGGTTAGGGAGTGATTGGGATTTGGCTCAGAGATAAGGTTAGGGAGTGATTAGCTTGTAGGCTCAGAAGTAGGGTTAGGGAGTGATCAGGAGTTGGCTCAGAGTTAGGTTTAGTGAATGATCAGGAGATGACTCAGAGTTAGGGTTAAGCAGTGATCAGGAGATGGCTCAGAGTTAGGGTTAGAGTGCGATTAAGATTTGGCTCAGAGGGAGAGTTAGGGAGTGATTGGGACTTGGCTCAGAGTTGGGGTTAGGGAATAATTGGGACTTTGCTCAGAGGTAGGGTTAGGGAGCAATTGGGAGTTGGCTCAGAGGTAGGGTTAGGAAGCAATCAGGAGTTGGCTCAGAGATAGGGCTAGGGACTGATCAGGAGTTGGCTCATAGAGTTAAGGAGCAATCAGGAGTTGGTTCAGAGGTAGGGTTATTGTTAGGAGCAATCAGGAGTTAGCTAAGAGTTAGGGTTGAGGAGCGATCTGGAGTTGGCTCAGGGTTAGGGTAGAGGCACGATCAGGAGTTGGCACAGAGTTAGGGTTAGGGAGCAATTGTGAGTTGCCTCAGAGTTAGGGTTATGAAGTGATAGGGATTTGGCTCAGAGTTAGGGTTAGGGTTTTATTAGGAGTTGGCTCAGAGTTAGGGCTAGGGAGCTATCTGGAGTTGGCTCAGAGTTAGCATTAGGGTGTGATCAAGAGTTGGCTCAGAGGTAGGGTTAAGGAGCAATCAGATGCTGGCTCAGAGTTAGGATTAGGTAGCGATCGGGAGTTTGCTCAGAGTTAGGGTTAGGAAGTGATCAGGAGTTGTCTCAGAGGTAAAGTTAGGGAGTGATGGGGAGTTGGCTCAGAGTTAGGGTTAGGAAGTGATCAACAATTGGCTCAGAGGTGGGCTTAGAGAGTGATTGGGTTTTAGCTCAGAGTTAGGGTTAGGAAATGAGTTAGGGTTGGAGTGTGATCAGGAGTTGGCTCAGAGTTAGGGTTAGGGAGAGATCAGGAGTTGGCTCAGAGTTAGTGTTAAGTGTTGATCAGGAGTTGACTCAAAGTTAGAGTTAAGGAGTGATTGGAAGTTAGGGATATGGTCAGGAATAGTTAGCTTAGTGGTAGTACATGGGAATCAGGTTAGTGGGGGTAAGGACACTTGCTACTTGAAGTAAGTGGCCACAAGTAAGTGTATCATGAGCTAATGGGAAGCAAGGACTTATAATAACCCCCACCCCCTCAAGTTATAATAGCAATAGGCTTGAAACAAATATAATATTTCCTACTATGGGGTTTGCATATTTTATACAGCCTCTATAGGATACACAAGATTCTAACCTTAGGGTATTGTCTGTTAATATCTTTAATAATATTCTGGGATGTACTGCTATTATAACATTTTAATCATCAATTTCCTTATCAGTAGAGCAAATCAACAAATCCACATACATAGTAAATAAGCTGGATACATCCTGTTATAAAAAAACCTCTAGAATTGATCAAGTAATCATCTCCTTTATCTAATTATCAATATTCTTTCTTTTTAAATATCCACAGTTAATCAGTTGCTATATAATTCCAGCCATCTATCTGGATTCCTTTTCCATGTTTCTGAACTGCTGATTATATAGGATCATATGAGAATACCGGGCTAACAACCCTTAAGGGTCTTTTTAAGATTAGCCATGCTTCCCAGAAGTATTGGACAGGTTTTGGTCTTTTAGGTTTGTATGTGGAGGTATATCTAATTTGGGGAGCATCTGCAAGCTTCTTCTCTCTAATAGAGACATAGGCATAGATAGACCAGGGGTAAATTTACAGTTCCCCATCCACTGATCCATATTGCGCTTGAATAAATGCAGGGAAGACCTCTATTTCACATGGATGGAAAGCCTGTTCCAGAAAGGTGTAATCTCTGAGACACGTACCTATCCCTTCAACATGTTTTGTTTATGATGCAGATAACGTTTAGGTCCCAGAAATGGGTGTTTCTGATGCCATTCCTTTTGCATATGTACAAGAAGTTCATTAAGACTGGATCAGAGGATGATTTGAAGGCTAGGCATAGGTCAAATCTCAGCAGCCTGTGGGATACTGAGCATAAGGATAAGGCTTTGAGGCAGTTACATAGGACTTGTTTCACATATCAGGTATTCTTTTTGTGAGGAACCTCTGTGGCCACTCCAGTTGTTGCATATAACTGGCCAGGCACATTCCAAAGTGGGCATTGTACTCAATGATTGATCTGACTGTGGTCAGAGTACAGTGGAACAATAACAACTTTGGACCTGGATGCCAATTCCTTGCTAATAAGTTGTGCAGCATAAAATTATTTCCATACTGCAGCAGACACATGATAGTCAAAGGCCAAGTCACTGTCTACATGAATTCCCATAGCCTTGACCACTGTGCCTACTCTTAGGGGTATATTATCAATGTAGTAATTTGCATGGTTAGTTGTCTTATCAAAAGATACTATTATGTATTTCTTGGCATTGAGTTTCAGACCATATCTCTGGCAACAGTTATTAGCCTGTGTCAGGCCTTTCTGGATGATATTTTTGTCATTGGCTAGCCTTTTTGAGGAGGCAAACTCCCCGATCCTAACTTCTTGTGTCCTATCTGTGAGTCAGCTTGATATCCAGTGGGTAACCTAGGGGTTTATACCTGATTTAGTGAACTTCTCTACAATGCCCGAGTGGGATATTGTGTTGAATGCCTTGGCCGGGTCATAATATGCATTTAATTTCAGCTGCCAGCATAATTCTTTTTCCTCCAAAACATCACTGATGTCTCCTTCAAGGTCATCCATCTCCACACAGTCCAGAATGATAAACTTAAAACCAGAATGTCTGGGGTGTTCTAATAAGTGTTTAGATAAAGCATTCCTCTGGCATTTACATCTGATGTCAGAAAGTTTACCTGAAATCCTCCCTTTCAGTTTATTCATCATTATTTTCAGCATAATTTTCAGTTTATTCAACATTATTTTCAGTTTATTATTCATTAATGAATAAACTGAAAAGGAGGATTTCAGGTCATCTTTCTGACATCAGATGTAAATGCCAGAGGAACGCCTTATCCAGACACTTGAACACCCCGGACATTTTGGTTTTAAATTTATCATTCTGGACTGTGTGGAGATGGATGAGCTTGAAAGGGACATCAATGATGTTTTAGAGGAAAAAATAATTATTCTGGCAGCTGAAATTAAATGCATTTACAAAACCAAGCTTAACTATTATTGCTGTATTAAAAGTGTGTTGAATTTACGTAAACTGCCACACAATCTGTAAAGGTTTTAGTAGGGAATTTGTGAGGAAATATTTTTATGTACTAAAGGTACCAAACATACTAAAAAGTAATATACATGATGTGTTGAATGTGTATAAATATATATGTTTAGCTATTTTAACCTCAATTCTGATTTGATTAGATTTAATACACTCTTGCATCACACCAGAGATTAAAACAGTAGATTCAAAATACACATTTTTCATGCCGCTATTACCATAAGATTTTGGTATAATTCCTCCATTTAGCATACTTGTGCACACATGCACAATTCTGCACATTCTTATATATTACTAGTTCATCCACTGTTTTCTGTATTTTTGTATGTTTTTTATACTGGTTTTCATTGTATATTTGTTTGGGGGGGGGGGCTGTAAACATGAAAACTGTAATGACAGGTGTTTTTTTCCTTCTCTCGACTGCACAGCACTGACATTTTTTCTGAGCTGTAAATATCATTTTTTATGCACACATACATATGGATGTATGCTTAGTAGATATTATTGCACAGATATATATTTATAGTGTTCTAATTAGATAATGTTTATGGTTAGATAGCTATGTGTGTTTTTTCTTGCATCTATCTAGTTAGCACTTTTAACTTATGTACCTATGTATATGATTTTAGTTCTTGTCACAGACCTGATGAAGGCTTTATCGCATTAGTTAGCCAAAAGCGATTTTAGTTAAAAGTCAGTCTTTTTATATGCATGTTCTGCTTTTCTTAATACCTGATTTTGGAATGTGGATCGCAAATTGATGGGTGGTGTTTTCCTTAACTAGTATTTACTTGATCTAATCAGTAGTAGTGTGTGGGATGGATACTTGCTGTTCTTACATGCACTTTTATGACCCTGTTTATATTTGTGATGAAAGGAGAAACTGCCAGCACAGCTAGTTGGAATTTTGTAAATAATTATATGTCATTGGTGAATATTGAAATGATTTATACAAGGTGCTTGTGTTTCAAATGTATTAGAAATGTATGTCATGTGTATACCAAACTGCTCTTCTTATATGCACTTTATGGCCCTGTTTATATTTGTGATGAAAGGGGAAACTGCCAGCACAGCTAGCTGGAATTTTGTAAATAATTATATGTCATTGGTGAATATTGAAATGATTTATACAAGATGCTTATGTTTCAAATGCATTAGAAATGTATGTCATGTGTATACCAAACTGCTTTGTACAGATGTTGTGTTGAAAAGGTATTTGCAAAAGTGTTGTGTTTAAAATGTATCCACAGCGTGCCTTACTGGAAGAGAACAGAAATATACATGCACTATTGTAACTGTTTAAATGTATATATTTTAACAGTGCAAGCTGGGATACAGGCAGTTAACCTCAGTCTAGTAATCTTTAGAAAAATATCTGAAATTGAATTACTTTATAGGATGCAAAAAAGAGGCTACATCTCATGTTTTCAATGCAGCTAGAGACACATAGTCTGTGCTAGGAAGCTTTCTGTATTGTCTTTGGAGTTAACTAACTGCTACTTTTGAAGCATGAAGGAATACAATTGTTTTATGACTCCCAGTATCTGCCAAAGAGCTGAGGAAAAGCCCTTGTTTGCATATTTTTACAGGTAAATGCTAAATGCTGCCAGCTTCTAGCAAAGGGGTGGGGTGGCGGCCTGGAAACTAGAAGTCAGATGACCAGAAATTATGTCATTCTGCAAGATATCCCAGCAGTAATATTTTAGATATTAATCTGAGAAGTCTCTTAGTGAAACAGAGCATTCTGTATTCTGTCTTGTACCTGACAACAACTAGAAGATCATTCACCACATCTGCCTTGCTCTATTAGTAAGTTCTTAGGTTATAGTATAATTCTCTTAGATTCAGTTGGAAATATAGTGAAGCTTAGTTTAGATATTTTTTCTTTATTTATTTGAGACTGTCCTTCAATGTTGTTTTAAATATTTCCTGTAGTTTTGAACACTGATGTCACTGGCAATATATATTTAATATTGTCTTGTTTTTTAATTATTTATTATAAATGTATGTAAACCTTTCATTGTGGCTGATCTGTATAGAGATATTTAAGTTTTGAGAGTACTTACATATTTATTTGGTGACACTGTGTGGGCCACCCCTAATAGCCTTCCTCTTGGTCAAACTACCATTTGTATTAGTATTAATCTTGCACAGTAAGATTGGACACCTTTTGTTAAGAGCCCTAAAGTAGCTGATAAGGAGTGACTGGTGGCAGTGATAACTACCCTATAGTCTGGGCAGAAGGGGGCATAGCTAGTAAACCTGTGACAGCCTCTCCCAGGTGTGTGAATGTGTAAAATCAAACCTCAAAGGTGTGTGTGTGTGTCAGCTGCTTGGTTAGGTACACAAAGCACTAGTTGGGCAGAGAGGGTGCTGGAGGTTTTGGCTTGGTCACTCAGCTGAAATCTCAACTCTATAGCTGTGCTAGTGGGGAGTCTTTTTGGGGATCTGGAGGAATAGGAAGGAACCAGTCCCAGACTGACTGTAGTCTCTGTGTGCTTTTAAGGGAAATTGCACTTGATGCAGAGAGCTGCATCTGGAAATACTGTGTGTACTTGTCATCCTCTCAGTGAACATCCCCCACTGTTTCCAGTGGTGAGGATTGAGGTTCCTTGATTACTGGTCCAGTGGAAGATTGTCACAATATTGTTTGTCTGGAATAGGCTGATTTAAAATGAAACAATACATATATTTCCCACTGCTACTACTAAGTGTATAAAAGCCGATATGTTTAACATTGTAAAGTATTTCTGATTTTTGTTGCTATTGAGGATCACTTGTCTGTGATGAATAAAGGCTTGTTGCTTTGGAACGCTACCTGGGTTTCACGATTTTTGGAAATTGTTGTGACTGAGCTCATGAACAAAGTTTTAAGACTACCAGTCTTCCTAGAAAGTCCTTCTCCTTAGGTTAAAAAGAGATTGGCTAGAAAAACAAATTTAAATTTCTGTTATATATAATATTATATCATCTTTTGAAGTATTCATTTGTCATCCTGGGAAATATAATTGGGAAACATTTCTCAATGTATGATTTAATGAGGAACAATGGCAGTATAATGCAAAAAGAGTAAACATGTTGCATAAGTTCACATATAGCACTTCTATACAGTATAGCATACTGTATGTGATTCATTATACTCCATAGGCATTTTTTAATTAACTTTACACGTTTACCAAATTGTTGGCACTGTAATTATTAAAAGGCTGATTTATTTCACTGCTTTTGGAAACAAAAGCAGGTAAAGACACATTGGGTACAAAGAAGAACATGGATTTCAATTCTGATTAATAAAGTTGTACCTTTGGATTGTAAAATTACATTGCTGGACATGGTATATGAGCATGCATATGATTATAAAGGAAGAGTTCATATTGTATTAGTCACTATGGTAACAACAGCATACTGATTCTAAGATACTGGAAAAGTATACAAATACCATCAATATGTTTAAACGAATAATGGTCTTTGTATTATATGTATGTGGTTAGCCAGTGGAAGCCTGAAGGGTTTGTCACCTAATTTTCTTCTTTTCTTTCTCTTTACTGCACCTATAGTATTGTTGTTTATTTGACTTTTGTTTGATTAATAAAAAAGTGAAAAAATAAAAACAAATGAGATGTGGGTTTCCTGAGTCATAGAGGGGAAAAGCTCACGCGTGTCACATTGCTTGAACAGCCTTGAGATGTGCATGATTTTGATGTAAGTAGAGACACCTCCAACCTTTCCCTGTCTGTACAGTGTAAATCTGTGAAATCATTATGACCCTGTACTTCTAGTGTGCTCTCCATGTCTCAGTAATTACACATACATTTATATTCTCCAAAATGAGGAGAGCTTGAAGGGAGTGGAGTTTTTTTTTTTTTTTGCTTAGACTCCTGGCATTGAGCAGCATCACATTTGGATTATCCTGCGATGGTGTAACTATGTCAGATGGTTTGTTAGGTTGGCAAGGCCTAAAAAAGGCACTATTGGGGTGGGCAAAGTATTAGCCAATATTCAAAAGCCTAGAGGGGAGAGTTATAGACCATCTCTGGCAAAGCAGTGCAGCCTGTCTATTGTACTATTGCAATATTGTACTCCACTTTGAATGACACCAAAAACTATTCCAATTGTTAAAGTCAATTATCTTTTGTTTGTATTGTGGCATCATCCTTGAAGAAGGTAGAATGCTACTCCTCAGTGCTAGGTTCATATTGGCATGGAAGTCCAAGAATTCTATCATGTTTATCTTTATGTAGTCCTGGAAGGTAAATCTCAGATCATCTATAACCACATGGACTGTGACGGAGTCATACTGGTACTTGTGGTTTAATGAGTTGAGTGCATGCGTGAATCTGGTGGATCCTGGATCCTGATGGGCAACTGTCTGTAACATTCTCCTTGCTCACCTTGGTAACTGGACATCAGTGTGTCTCACAATGAAGTCACCTATGACCAAAATACTGGACTGTGAGGTTGTCTGCCTTACTGGCTTAGATGTTGAGACATTGTGATGTGTGGCTGAATGTGTGATGGTAGGTGTTGCTGTAGTAGTATGTTTTGCAGGGTGCTGAGGATATTTATTGTAATTTGTGCATCTCAGAGGCCTTTGAGGATTAGGTAGCACACTTTTAAGACCCTCAGCATAGATGTGTCTAGGTGTTTGTCTTATAGTTAGTGTGGCAGGCATTGTGTCTTCTGTGCTTCTAACTGCCTGTTTGGAAGTTGTAGTAGTTTCATGCAAGAGATTTGCCTCCTGAGAAAATGTATAGTTACATTTCTCACATAGTATATCAGATTGTTTGAGAATTAAGTAGTTGTCCAAAATCATGAGACAGTTTCTACTTTGTCTCAGGATGCCAAATTCTTTCAAGCTGGCTGCAGAAACTGGAGGAAAATGCAGATCCATGGTTTCAGGTATCTGTACCCAAAATCTCTCCATGTGTCTGCCCTTATCCCAGGATTATATGAGGTCTTATTATACATCCTTATCCATTTATAGTCTTATTTGTAGCATTCAGATCAATGACCCCTCAAATTATATCTAGATCATCACATATTCTGGATACTCCCTAGTCAGTAAACACTCTTGGGTAAAACCTTGTCTAACAACACAATGGTATAGTATACATAGACCTCAGTTTAATGTTCATAGGTTCATAGGTAGGTACTAGGTATCAGCCCAAGGGCCTAAGTAAGCCTAGCCAACAAGGTTCCCTAGCTTACGCTACCCAAGAAAGTTATTTTCCTGTGCCCCTGTCAAGCAGAGCCGCAGAAGTGATCCCCGGGGTGTATTTCCTATTTCCCATCCACTTATCAAGATTTTTTTGAAGAGTGCTAATGAGGAACTTTGCTTGACATAGATGTGTAGCTTGTTCTAGAGTATGTGCTTATATTCTTCAGCCTGCCAGTCCATAATATGGCCTGCCTCTATCCAATACTTAGCCAAACCCATCCATCAGAATAACCAACAGGGAACATGACATATATATTATTTCTAGTAGTGCATTTCCCAGAAAACCACCAATACCAAAATAACTAAATGAATAAACTTCTAAGCTAATGCAGCCTGTCTTCTGAATTTCAACAGTGGAAGGAAATTTGGCATGACCGACATAGTCTTTCCTCAACATTTGTCTTTCCCACTCTTAAATCATACATCACAGGACTGTGGATTAAATTGTCAACAGTTCTCCCCATTACAAGACAGCCTGGGATTTTATAGGTTCATAGGTAGTTACTAGGCTATTGGCCATGGGGCCTATATAAGCCTAGCCAAAAAGGTACCCTGGCTTTCGCCACCTAAGAAAATTATTTTCCTGTGTCCCTGTCGAGCAGAGCCACAGAAGTGATCCCTGGGGTGAATTTCCTATTTCCCATCCAATCATCAATATTTTTCTTGAAGAGTGCTAATGAGGAGCTATCTTTGATATAGATAGGTAGTTTGTTCCAGAGTATGGGAAGTGATTCAGAGAAATTTATGTATTCAATACCTGAGTTCAGTCTCCTCAGAAATGTCTGACTGATTCTCCTTTGAACAGATCACTGCAAGATGTATATTCCATGGTCCATTTTGTGATGTAATATATTTATTAATAGTTGCCTAAATAACAACAAACCTCTTTAATTGTTTGACAAAAACATGATTTGCTGTTTTGTGTTGGCCTTCATGAATTGCATCCATCTCATCTACAAATGAATAAAAAAGACAGAAAAAGGAAAAACTGTAGGAATGTATGAGGATGCAATAAAGCAGTTCATCTGGCCATAATAAAATCTGAATGCAGCTATAACATGTCTTGTAACTCTCAAGCTTGTATTATGTATCATAAAATCATCTAACAGTAACTAAATTTAATTTCTTAAATTAATATAACATTGATAAACTTTATCATAGAAAAACGGTTTGTTGAGTATAAAGGCTGCTTCCACTTATTTAGAAACATGAGTATCATATTTCCACTCTTAACCATGGCATTGTTATTGAATATTTCATATTGATTGAGGCCCGTTTCTTTTAGTTGAGGATTACTACAATAAATCATTACAATAATCCTATTAAAACACAGAAAAGCACTAACGTGTTTTAGAGTTGCAGTTCACCTTAGAAAGCAATGCATTCTACTACTTAAGTGTAACAGCTAGTTAACACTTTTGTTTTTTTACATCCTCCTGTGTATGGCATGATCACCTGACACGTACATTAAAACATTAAGTTCTATAATTTCAAGTCACTTTTGTATATGATTCAGAAATATCCCCCTTATTATAAAGCTGACTAAAACCTTTGTTTGACAAATTCTCCTTCATAAAAGTTTTCCACCTAGATTAATTTTTGTTTAAGGTCAATGGCAAATGAATCATTTTCTCAATGCTCAACTAAGTCTTTGTAAAACCAGTGCACTGCTGGGATCTTGGTTGTTTTTTCTTTGCACCTCTTTGCCTGTCCCATTTAGCCCTCCACTTGTCCCCTTGGTTACCATAATTCCTCCTTTCCAGGCTATGTCTAATGTAAACCTATTTGCTGACTGGGCCCCTGACTACTCAGGAAGTCAACCTTCTAATGTCATGTTGATAGTGCCAGGGAAGTGAAGGATACTAAGGGGAGATATGGGAAGCACCATTGGGAGTATTCATGTTTATGGATCTGATCAGAATCCCTAGCTTGCGAGTGGCAAATGGAAAGACATCATACCAACCTGCCATTCTCCTCTAATTATGTTAGCCATCTGCAAGACTACTGGATTCCACCAGAGGCTACACAGACAGTGTGGCTTCCCCGATCTACCTGTGGTGAAGCCATAATAAAATTCACTGAGTAGTCCATTTTGCTATCTAAGCCTCAGCTGCAAGATCGTGTCTGTCATTTTATTGACCACAGAACTCAGACTTAATGACCTATTTCCATTGGTTGCTCATTGATTTGCCTTTTGTAGCTGAGCACCACTGGTCCTTATCCCCAGTTTTCCAGAAGTAACCCTTTCCCAAGGAACCTGAAAGCTCTGTCAATGGTTTAACTAAAACCTAGCACCTCCTTTTAGGATGCTGGATTGGATCTGCTCTGACCCTCAAGATCCACATGCCTTATCCTCCATGCCATATTGCACCTTTTCCAGTTCAGCAGCCATTAGTATCTTATCCTTCATCCTTTATCTCATTCTGCTCTCCTAGACTGGCACCCTTCTTTCTTCTTCCTTGATGAACAGTGATACAGCATATTTGTTATTTTTTTGCCTACTTCTTAGCCTTTTCATTTTTCCCCTTTTCCGCATAGTTTACATCTTTCCTCCCTCATGCTCTTCCTTTCATCTATATACATCTATGGATTTCACCTTTTTATTTCCAGTTCTTGTATTTTATTTCTTTTTTTTACTATTGCTTTCCTCACCTCCCTAATAAACCAAACTGATCCTCTCTCAGTGTCACAGTAACCCTCCATAACACTTTTTCCATATCTCCTTAACTCATCTTTTCATGCTGTTCTATTTGTTCCTCTGCTTCATTGTTCTCTAGTAATCATTCTAGGTCCTTGTTGGCAATACACTATTTGTTAGGGTCAACTCCTCAGTAGTCCATAAACCTGCTCTTTGTGGCCCTTTCTAGATATTCGTTTATGACCATTTTGAACCACACTGTTGCATTTTCAGTGTTAGCACTTTACATTTCAGTCCTAATGTTATTCATAGGAATTTTCTCATGTTTAATGCCTAAAATGTCAAAGCTCTAAAGTGCTCCTTCATTCATCAGATCAGTAGCCAGGACTTGTAGAGGTATCACCTATATTACCCGGGGAAAGAGCATGGCCAAAGCATTCCCAAAGGGGCCAGCATTTCAACCTGGCCATCTGCATGAGATAGAGTAAAGCTGGAGCCTGCATCAAATCTTTGAAAGTGGTTGCTGTGGAAGGTGCTTAACACACTCACTAGTAAGAAGGTCTTTAAGATGTGGAGTTGATATGGAACTGACTGGAGTAACTAATGAAACTGGAGGCTAGCCAAATCCTTCTGCAAAGACTGCTCTTGAATCATCCTAACTTTCATAAGCCACAAGATCCTTCCAGACTAGCAAGGTGGTTGAACTTACTTTTGTTATTGACATATGATGTGAAGATGTAGGTGGTGCACTCATGATGACCATCTTGGTAGTATGCCCCAAGGTGTCCTCAGTAATCTTCTAATTTTAGAACATCTAAACAAGACTACACACCCAGCTTACTCATGTGGCATGACCTACTGAATCACCTGACAATGGCTTGGTGGTTGAACTCAGGATCAGAAGGTTCTTCTGTGGCCTTTTCCTGAGTTGAGTGTGAATAATAACTGACTAAAGTTGAAGATACAGCTGTAAGTCCTTATGTGTGTGTGTGTGTGTGTGTGTGTGTGTGTGTGTGTGTGTGTGTGTGTGTGTGTGTGTGTGTGTGTGTGTGTGTGTGTGTGTGTGTGTGTGTGTGTGTGCATGTGTGTGTGTGTGTGTGTGTGTGTGACATTTGATTTGTGGTGATATTTGTCGTTATGGGTGTGGAAGTGTAGACTGATGATATCTGTACCAGTGCAAGACCTAACACAGGCTTCTCATAATGCAGTGCTTCCATTAGTATACACCATTCCTGGCACTTGTGCCTTATTACCTGATACTTAGCACTCATCTGTTATGTGCTAAGCACTTTGCTAGCCAGGTATTCCCTGATTGCCTCCTCCCTTCTTGAGCCACGAGTTGAAAAAAATTCTAAATGACTTACCTTTCTTTATAACCTCAAACTGTATGCACAAACACAATGACCACGGAGTCATGCTTACTTGTTTTCAATATTATTTTTAATTCCGCATATGTTGTTGGAAAATGGTTGTAGCATTCTTAGATACAGGCATATGCTGATTGGTTAAAATGTTGAAGATTCTCTTGACCAAAGCAGCTGTAGACACTCTTTAGTGTCAGTTATGTGTGGCACATTTAGAAAATGTATAAAAGAGTGGACACATCTTGTCCGAGTAATTGCATGCATGTGTATTTGTGTTTTTTGTATGTATACTACGTGAACCTCAGCACTCCAGGCAGTAGGCTTTGACTATTAAAAAGGAGACACAAACTCCTGTATTCTCACAAATTCACCACTTGTCATTTCTGCTGGTGGATGAACTAAGACATTATGATTTTGTTGGCCTGGGTGATGGGACAGCTTCAGGTCCAGACACAAACCATTCTGTACCTCTTCAGCTTATAGTAGCTGCAGTCTTCATTGTTTCATTTACATATCTGTAGATGAGGGTGATTGAGATGTATCAGTGGTTACATGGTCATCATGCTGTCCTGTCTCTTTTTGCGGGGTAAGATCCCTGTCATTGTGGTCTAGAGTTGCAGATTAACCTCAACACTCTAAATATAGGTCTTCCATTCCTTCAGTGGGCCCTGATGGTAAATGCTTCACATGCAGGTTAGGGAGCTCCCCCAACCTCTTCTGTTGTTATGGAATAATTAATTTTTTCCACTTTCCCAGGGTCAACAGAGTCCTTTTTGCTCAGGTTGGATGACTAGGTCATGATGCCATACCTGGACAAAGAAAGTGGCATGCAGTTATACCTCCTGTGCATGGAGGTGATGTAAATGTGGAACTTGACCACAGACTAGGACATAACTTTGCTGCTCACATCCGAGTGACAGTGCAGTTGTAAACTTCTGTACGAATAGCTCCAGTTTTCTTCTGGAAATGAGAATGAGGGAATCTTGTCTGGTCAAGACTTCGAGGACTGGGGAACCTCAGAGAGTAACCTTTTCAACCCAAAGCAGAAAATTATCCTCCCCTGTTCCATTGAGCTTAGTGAGGCAATGAGGAAATGACAAGGAATACATTCTCACTACCAAGACAAGGAAGATTCCTGCATGTGTATCCACTTTTCTCTTTAATTCCATGCCTCATCACAAAATTCAAATGCAACAAAAAAAAAAAAAACAAAACAAAACAAAAAAAAATACATTTCTTCCTCACTGGCCTCTGCTACCCAAAAATGGCATATTTTCAGGCTTTTAGGTCCCCAACAGTGCAAAAAGTCATCTCACTACAAGCCAAGGACTGTACTTATTGGTTGGGGTGATTCATGACCCTTCCTCATACCCTTCCTCCGCTTTTAGATTTGATGTTCCCATTGCACCTTTCAGCAAGAGTTACAGAGGTGACTGAAGCCACCAGCAGGCTTTCCATTCATATCTATTCTGTTAAGTGGGAAGAGGTTATTCATATAAAGACAGAAGCATCATATGCCACCTCATTTGTTTAGTGTACAGGTGATCTTAACTTACCTTAGGTACTTTCATAACTTGAGCATCAGTTTTTCAGTCAGGGAGCATGTTCCTGGCATCTCTGCACATTGTGTCTTTGTGGAGGTAAGAACTGTCACCCAACATTAGTTAGTTAAGCAGTTCATAAAGGGTTATGCAACTTTGTCTGACTTTGAAAAAAAACTCTTGTCAGGTTCAACACTTCTCTGTTTAAACCAGCAGGTTTGGAGGCTCTGAATTTTGTCTCTGGGAAAACAGTTTTCTGTGTGGCCATCACCTCTGCCTACAGGGTTTCCAAACCGCAAGACTTCATTTGTAAGGAACATTATTTAGTCCTATGTAAGGACAGAGATTCCCTTAAGTTTAACTCATTTTTTCCTGAAAAATGTTTTGAGAATTGTTCCTAAACCAGGTCATGTATTTTTCTATTTTTCTCATGGTAGCAGAATCCAAAACAGAGAGAACTCATCATACCTTGGACATAGACCACCTACTCAGTTTGATGAGGGTACATGAGTTTAGGAAGACAGCAGCTGTTCTCCTCTGCTGCAGTTAGAGGACATGATAACTAAGCATATCATTTCCAGGAAAATTGCTAACTGCATTGCTTTTTGCCATTGGGCAACTAACAACTTGAAAATGCTGTCAAAGGCAACTAAATCAGGAGTGTGGCTTCTTCTAGTGCTTATATAAGTATTTCTATTGAGAACATTAAAGCCATGGTGTTTTGGTCATCAGTTCATATATTCATAAGCAATTAGTATTTGGACCATGATTCTAAAAGATGGCTACTTTTTCTTCTACCACTGATCTCCCAGGAAAGTCTATCTGTCAATTTATCTGTACATCCATATACTGAAAAAAAATGCAGAACTGCAAGTGATTGAAAGCAACTGGTTGATAACCAGCTAATCAAAAATACAAAAATGCAACATTAAACATTTTTTGTGGGAGGGGGTAAGGACTCCTGCACCCCCATACCCCATGATAATTATATATACTACCTCAGAGACTGCACTATAGAGGGGAAATCCCAAATTCCCTGATCCTGACTGTATGCAATGTTGCACAGTAAAAAAGCTCGTATGTGCGATCAGACTGAACTGTTGACCTGTAGTCTGTACACACACACACACACACACACACACACACACACACACACACACACACACACACACACACACACACACACACCAGTGGCAGCTGGTGACTTCAAATTGAAGGGGGGGGGGCTGCAGGAGACAGCTGAATGGGTGGGGCCAATGGGAAGTGATGCAGCCAACTAGAAAGGGGAGGGGCTATGCTCAAAACCACAAAAACTGGAACTTTAATTAAATACGCTGCCCTGGGTGCCAAACCATCATTATAAGAGTCCAATTAAGATAAAATGAAGTGCAGAAGAAAAAAATATTTCAATGCATTGGCTGCATGACAGCTTACGTAATATCTAGATGGAAACAAAAAGGTTGTGAGGCATGAAAAAATAAATTACTTTTTAAATACATTACTGGATTGCCAGTCAACATCAAGTACAAGACAAACGAGCAGCACTCATCTCAAACCACTTCTGCTTGCACTGCAGTTCTAATTATAATTTATATTCAGCTTTATAAAATGTGCCAAGTAACATGCTGAAAGTAGCAATGATACCCCCCACTTGTAAACATGTTTCTAATCCAAAAAAGACCTGCTGCCTGACAACTATCTACTTGTTTCATTGGGAAAACATGATCAAAGTAAAAAATGAACAGCAAACAAGAAACAAGCTCAAGATAAATTGCTTAAAGGATTATTGCACAGGTTATGGACCAGGCATGATAGATTGGCATTCTGTTTAGTTTATGGGTAAAGCCTGCAAAGATGACAGCAAGGCTCCAACAAAGGTAATGAGCTTCTTAAAATACTGTAATCCTGTCCTTTATTACAAATACTGTCATATGCATTTCAATACCCAAGGCTTATATGTTATCTAGTTATGTAGGTATTCTCTGCATGGCAACAACAAAAAGGCTTTCAATGCTGGTAATTCTTTAACAGCAAGCTTACTTGCATCTTACAATCTCAGACAAGCTTACTTGATGGTCATGAAAGCACTGCTACTTAAACATAGAGCAACAGGCACTTTCTGAATAATAAGAAGCATAATCAACAGTATAAAAATATGACAGAAAACCAGAACATTCTGCAAAATCAAGCCAGACAAATGAAAAGCCACTGTAGTACTTGTGTCTACCTTGTATGGGGGGGGGGGTGCTCTTCACACTTACACTGCATAACTGCTCCTTGCCTTGCTTGGACACTGAATAACTGCTCCTTGCCTTGCTTGGACACATTCAGAGTCACTACATGGGGGAGTGGGGTGCAACAAGTATGTCACAACTTGAAATGTCTCTGGCTGACTGCAATGGCCCTGACACATTTTCCATACCTCTCAACCTCAGAGCAAGAAATCTGGACAAAGTCAGGCCCCAAATTAAGGACAATATTTAAATATTGTTCTTATAAACTTTCTAATAGAATAGTAGGTATTGCAATAGTATGAATTTTCTGAAGGGTATGAAATCTGAAACTGAAATGTCTGTCATTTTTTTCTTACTTCAATCTTTAATGATTTGCCACTAATTTTCCAGAAAACCACAATTTTTTGAAAAATGGACCAAAAATGTGATGCTAAAATATAAAATAGCCACACAATATAGCTGGGAACCTGTCAATGAAGGGACACTTTTTAATATTAGCACTGTTAGCTTGAGCAGCTGACAAAATAAACAAATCTACATGCATTTCTGAAATAATAGTACATAAACTGCAATTAGGATCGCACTACAGTGGGGAACAGGCCATATATCACTGTTGATGAAATGAGTTGTCAGTGAAATGAAGTTTCAGTGAAATGGTCTTGGTGATTTGCTTGTCAGTGAAATGGTTTGTCGATGTAATGAAGGTAACTCACATAAATATATATATATATATATATATATATATATATATATATATATATATATATATATATATATATATGGGTCCACTACATATTACCGAAAGCTCATATTACCGAAGCTCATATGACCGAAAACTCATTTGACCGAAAACCAGCAGTGGCAGGTATATGCCCAATTCCTCACTGTGGCGCGACCCTGGAGTGAGAATATTAAGTTGGGGGGGTGTGGGGGGCACAATAACCTTATACTGATGTTATAAGTGTTCATGTATATGTAATGGATACACATTAATATAATAGTACATAAACTGCAATTATGTGGGGGGCTATGCCCCCCACACCCCCCAACTTAATATTCTCACTCCAGAGTCGCGCTACAGTGGGGAAATGGGCATATACCTGCCAGTGCTGGTTTTCGGTCAAATGAGTTTTCGGTCATATGGGCTTTTGGTAAAATGAACTTTCGGTATTATGGTCTCAGTCATATGGGCTTCGGTAATATGAGCTTTCGGTAATATGTAGTGGACCCATATATATATATTATAACATACACATGCCCACATACACATATATTTGGGAAATCAGCTCAACAAATCATCCACTATAGCGTATCTATAAAGTAAGATGTAACAGATATGTATTCCTGACCTCAGTGATAGAACTGTAGTTGTTTTGTGATTGACAATAAGTGAAATCACAAAAAGGATGCATTTCCTGAAACCAACATTTTTCACTTAAAAAGCATTTTTGCAAGAGGGCTGCACCCCATGCATGTGCCTCTCTCCCAGCTATAATCCTACTGCTTAGATATGCTAATTCCAATATTGCTCTGCCTGAATGAATAGAAATCTCAGAGATACTGCAGTATTAATTGCTGTCCCTAGAGCAGAGGCCATCACCTGCATGGTGGGATGAGTAAGTATAGTTTCTCAGGTAGGAGGCAGTGGAGAGCAAGAACCTGTCATTGTCATATAAGCTGTCATGCATTTTAGAGGTTTTCTTTGGCCCAACCCCCTTGTGCTGAGTCTTTGGTAGTAGATTTGGTTAGTCAATGAAGAGTGGTCTGCAAAGGAAGTGTCCAACCTGGACCTAGGAGTGACCATATGTCTTTGGTCATAACAAAAACAGAGATTGTTTCAAGTCCTGGCCTGCACATGAGTTTGAAGAATTGCCCACTCATGCCAGCTGGGACCCTTTCCCCATGATTGGCATGCCATCCTCCCTGACAGCTATGTTCGATGTCTGAGCAACTGATCAAACCTCTGTCTCCTGGGCCATAGCGAGGGCTTTATCCTTGTATACAACCAATCTGACTTACATTACTAGCCTTGTAAAGCTGTCCTGTCTACATGACAAAGAGCATGTTGTGCATTACTGTTTAAGTAGACAGGGCAGCATAACAACACTTTAAATTAGACAAGCATGCATTAGGTCTTACACCACCTTCAGAAGTGGCAGTTTCAACAGAAATAAACACCACTTTCAAACTTTAACAGAGTAATAGAGCCAAGCTCGAACAACATTCTTAATGTAATCTGTAAATTTAACTGAAAATAAGAAATCGAACATCTGTAATAATGTGTAATAAAGTACAAGTACAATTACGTCCCCAAGTATATCTGTTTTCTGTTTGTTACGCCCACCTCATGCAAATTTATGGGCAATGGAACTTTGAGAATTACACTTCCATCATGTGTAAAGGGGATGAACTGTGATTTTGATTGGACAAGATTTTTATTTGTTTTTTTACACTATTTAAACTTTGTAATCTGCACAGTTTATTTATTCTGAGGAAGTTCTTAAATAAATAAAGAACAAAAGTGTGCTCAATCACAGGTTCTACTTGCTGCATTCTTTCTTCTTGTGTTATACTTAGTTTTATTTATGTTTACAGATGTCTTCAGAAGTTTTTTTGTTATTTTAATATATCTATCTATATATATATATATATATATATAAATATAAATATATATCTATATATATATATATATATATATATATATATATATATCTAGAGAGAGAGAGAGAGAGAGATCTAGAGAGAGAGAGAGAGACAGACAGACAGCAACATGTTGGTTTGCCAAAGTGTGTATATGACACCTCTAAATGTGCCTTGTAAAGGGGAAGTTCTCACAGTGTTAGGATTCTGCATGTATTATCTGGCTAACAGGACACTGCTTGACAATTATTGCAATAAACACAAAGGAAGCCAGCATGCAGACAATAGACATTTAATTTCTTAAATGAAGAATCATCACAGAGCTAAGCCAGAGCTTGTCTGAAAGCCCCAGAGGTATGGGCTATGACATCCCAATTGGCACCTGTTGTAAAAGTGTACCTAGAAGGGATACTTAAAACCCAAAGATGGAGTGCGGCTTGTAAGAGGATTGTAGCCCTGAACTTTCTTTCTGGTCCAATCAGTTGCTATCAGGTATAACTATCAACTGACCCAGATTTTGTAGAATGTGCCTCATTTTCCTCATATTTTTGCTTTATTCCTCATAAAATATTATGATTATCTTGTAAATTACTAAGGATTCCATAGAGAGAGAGAGAGAATAATGGCATAAATTAAAGTTTCATATTTCATAGTGCTCAGACTATGAATGTTGATGCAACATATGTTGTTCTATTAACTTTTTATGCGAACTGTAGTAATAGTTAAAATTATCCCCGATTTTGGGTCATTGCCCCCCCATTAATTTTGTCTTTGCCCAAAATTCTTGAACAAAGAAGTTGAAAGGTATGCTGGACAAGATAACTAGACTTTATACATATACTTCTAGTGGGGAAATCTGGAATTTACTGTTTTTATTAATTTTAAAAGCTAAGAGAGCTATTGTTTTTGTTTTCCTTTTGGATGTACTAAATGAAATGTGACTTTTTTATGCCTGCTGCTTCCAGAACTTCCTTGAACTTGCCATAGTAGTGTGTACATGGATAGTTGGCCAAGGACCTACCATATACCATTCTTGATATTATCTCTGCTGCCAAGTACATTACATTTTGGACTATACATTCCCTTTGAAACTGTTGCTATTGTTTCCTTGAGATGTTGCTACTGCTGGTTCACTATGACTACCAAGAAGTTTTTTTCTCTTCTGCTGTTGCCTAATGACCCTAATCATTGAAGACTTAATATACAGAATAATCAGAAGCTGTACAACTACATCCACAGTCAGCTGTAATAGCTAATGTAGCTGCTAATCCCAAGAATGTGTCTGACCTGACTTCCAAGGTGGCTGCACATTGAGTAACAGCTTAATTGTAGCTTTCCCAGTGTGAAAACAGAAACTCAGCAGAGAAGGCCAGTAGACATGTGTTTATGGATAAATTTCAGTAACTGGCTAGTAAGTGTACTTCCTGGATGCCAGGAAAAAAGAAATACAGAGGACTTGGGAAAAAATCAGCTACAAAAAGTAAGGAAGAAACACCGACGGGGAAAATTCTGCAGCTGTCCAGCAAAAAAACAATGCAACCTCCAGACGTGAATTTAAGTAACCTACAGGAAGATATAAGAAAACTGCACACAGACCAAGTTAAAATAAATGAAACTCTGATGGACTACATCAACACAAAAACAAAAGGCTGGAAAAAATGAAAGAAGCTTTAAGCAAATATTCAGATGAGGTGATAAAGCTGCAAAAGTCAGAGGTTGAAATGAAGAAAAGACTATCTGAATATGAGACTGCTCAGGAAGAGATGTTTCAAAAAATAATAGAATTAGAGGACTGAGCACATAGGGAAAACCTGAGATTTTCAGCTATAGTAGAGAAGCTGGAAGGAAGAGAATGCATTAATTTTATGAAAGCACAATCAACTGCACAGGTATTCCAGAGCAGGAGTTGTTGGTTGAAATGGCACATCATGTGTATGCTCCAAACCTAGCTATGAGAAAGTAACCTAGACCTTAATAGTAAAGATGCAATCCTACCAGCAGAAGGAGTTGATTTTGACAAAATTGTGGCAGAAAGACAAAGTGCTAAAAGTGAGAGACAGCAGAGTGTTTGTGGAGAATGATTGCTCATTGGACACCAGGCAAATTTATTCCACTACTTAGGGAATGCTGAGATGCAGGTGTAAGATTCAAACTGCTGTACCTAGTTGTATTCAAAGTATTCTTCCCTGGAGGGAGAAAATCATTTTTTGATGAAGTACATGCTAAGGAGGAAATATAAAATTTGTTCAACAAAAAGTGAGCTGTGAAACAGAAAGAGATTCTGCTTCTTGTTCTTCTGGTAATAAACACCATAGAGAGACTGTACCTATGAAACCTTTTCCAGTGTTTAAATGAAAATGTTGGAGTCAACAAGAGTTGACTAGAAGAATTGAGAGTGCATTGGAAATGAAGCAGAAACGGGATTTGGGAGATGGAGATGAACAGTAATAAAACCAGTAACTTAATGTGGGATTACAATGCAATAATTATATGTGTGAAATGTGACAGAACAAGATCTGGAAATATTGAACTTTTTCAGAATTTCTTGGACTTCTGGGGGACTTTAAAGCATATGCCCTACTTCATGTCATTAATGTTCAAAAATGCTTTATGGGGGGAAGAAGAGGGAGAAATTGAAATGCAAGTAAAGAATTATCACTAGCACTATTTTTGTGGTGTATGGTTTTCTTTGCGTTGTATAACATAAAGTTTTCTCAATTATTTTTAAGTGTAATGGGGATTATAAACAGGCGCTGCTGTTCTTTGTTTTTTTTCTTTCTCCTTTCTCTCTTTTTTCTTCGGTTTTAAGAAATGTAGACAATGCAATGAAAAAAAAAAAAAAAGCCTGGCTAAAAAAGCAAACGAAGAAAAAGACCTCTGGTATTCCACCACAGCAAAAATCCACCATGATAAGAGTCCTGTGTCAAATAGAAAGCAAATTTAATGAAAAAAGTAAAAACAGCATTAAAATTCCATAGTGATAAAACAATAAGTGCTTTTGGCTATTTAGCCTTCTTCAGATCGTTATCTTTTGATAACAATGCTTAGTATTTATACTAAAACCTAACCAATAAGGTTTAAACTCAATTGACTTCTAAACCAATCATGTCAATTAATTCTTAGTTTTATTAGAATATCCAGTAATCTTTCTTTACACTACTAAGTAGCCAATAGCTATGATTTAAAACTGGCACCAAAATTTTGCTAATATACTATGTTGGTCCATCCTACTTTAGTTATATGCTAATATGCACTTCTCTGCCTAGTTTTTTACTGGCTATAAGTGCCAAATGTATCATTCCAATAGATTTAGTTTTGCATAGCCTTCCCTGTTTCCACTTTGCTGCCATCCAGTGGCCAATGTGTAATACTAGCTTTTTAAAAGTTTTTCAGAAGCATTTATTTCCATTTTTTATTGTATGGCTTCCCTGTTTCCACTTTGCTGCCATCCAGTGGCCAAAGTGTAATACTAGCTTTTTAAAGATTATTCAAAAGCATTTGTTTTATTTTTCTTTGTTTTTCATATATAAACTTACTATAATTAACTTCAACTAACAGGTCACCTTTCTAGCATTTTTATATAAAATCTTCTTTTACCGTTATCTATTTCTCCAGATACATGAAAAAAAGACTCCTATGCAATAGAGATGGCATCACCACACAAAATATATGTTCAAACAGAAGGGGCACTTTTAAATGTAGTAGATGTAAAGCTTGCCCTTACATTGACAGTTCAAATGTCTTTGTCTCCATTTATGGAAATAAACAATATTACTTCAATGTATATGCTGATCAAACCACAGCACATCTAGTGTATTTGGCTACTTGCTGTCAATGCAATGCTTTTTACATAGGCAAGACAGATCAGAAGCTTAAAGATTGTATACTACGACACTTAAGAGATATACGACAAAAGGAACCAAACAATGCACTAGCAGTGCATATAACACAACATTTGACTCATTCCTTCCTTTTTAAAGCAATTGAAACTGTTATCCAGACTAATAGAGGAGGAGATGTCCATAATCGAACTGAACTACATGAAATATCTTGGATAATTAACATGAGAGCAAATCGTCCCCTGGACTAAACACTATAGTTCCATTGAAACCTATATTAAAAACTAGAAGGAATACTATCAGCACTCAGAATCACTAGACTTATAATTTATCTATGTTTATTTAGATCAAACCAATATTTATATATTTTTTCTTTTTAGCTGATATTATGACATAATAATAATGTATATATTTTAGTTTTGTTAGGTTCATCAAATACAAAACAACAAGCACATTAATAAGTTTAATAAGTATAATAATATTCATTAATTCTGATATGGAAAGTACTGTAGATCTGAATATTGCTTTTCACCAAGGATGTGTGCATGTTCTCGTTTCATAATAGTGATAGTTCCACAACAGGTATATTTGGACATTGTTTTCTATCAAGGCAGTGAATAGGGACGTCATTCCATATATTTATATATCTAGAGATTATTTAGTGAATAATGGACTCACTATGTAGTAAAAGGATATAAAATTGTAATGTGCAGTTATGCAGTTCTGTGCTGATGGAAGCAGAGTTGACATAGTGACCATGCTTTTGGCTATGTCAATAATATTTTAATAGTTTGGTAGTCATAGATAAGAATTGTTTCATGTATCTGGAGAAATAGATAACTGGAAAAGAAGATTTTATATAAAATGCTAGAAAGGCGACCTGTTAGTTGAAGTTAATTATAATAAGTTTATATATGACAAACAAAGAAAAATAAAACAAATGCTTTTGAATAATCTTTAAAAAGCTAGTATTACACTTTGGCCACTGGATGGCAGCAAAGTGGAAACAGGGAAGTCATGCAATAAAAAATGGAAATAAGTGCTTCTGAAAAACTTTTAAAAAGCTAGTATTACACCTTGGCCACTGGATGGCAGCAAAGTGGAAACAGGGAAGCTATGTAAAACTAAATCTATTGGAATGATACATTTGGCACTTATAGCCAGTAAAAAACTAGGCAGAGAAGTGCATATTAGCATATAGCTGAAGTAGGATGGGCCAACATAGTATATTAGCATAATTTTGGCGCCAATTTTAAATCATAGCTATTGGCTACTTAGTAGTGTAAAGAAAAAATACTGGATATTCTAATAAAACTAAGAATGAATTGACATGATTGGTTTAGAAGTCAATTGATTTTAAACCTTATTGGTTAGTTTTTAGTATAAATACTAAGCATTGTTATCAAAAGATAATGATCTGAAGAAGGCTAAATAGCCGAAAGTGCTTATCATTTTATCACTATGGAATTTTAATGCTGTTTTTACTTTTTTCATTAAATTTGTTTGCTGTTTGACACAGGACTCTATCATGGTGGATTTTTGCTGTGGTGGAATACCAGAGGTCTTTTTCTTCATTTGCTTCTCTTTTCCACTAGTAAACCTTCAACAAGTGTAAGAGTTTTTTCCTTGACTAAAAGAGCATGACAAAAGAAAACTTAATGGGCTTTTTTCTCATTCTTACTTGGGGAAATGATTGGATTAATGAACTTAGATTGATTTAGTAACAAGCTTTAAGAATAAGCAAATAAATGAAAAAGAATATTGAATATTATGAGGCTTTTTTCTAGAAAATACATGTTTGCTCAGTAACAATTCTGCAACGGGTCTTCATGTTTCCATGGCTGCTTGGTTCCCATGTCTCCATGGAGACAATCTGATAAAGAGAAACTGGCTACAGTCTGGTGGAGAGTGATTGGCTGAAGAAAAAAACTGAGAAGAAGAATTGGTTAGGAGATAATGTTCTTTGAAAGCATTCAGGGGTTTTCCTAACTGGGAGAGCTATAAAGAAAAGACAAAACTAGTTACCACTTAGTAGAAGCACAGCCTGCACCATGTGTCTTTATTTAACCTTTCTTTTAGGTTGACTCAAGTTTGTGAGTGTGGCTGTCAGTTTAGGACTTGTGTTCCTATTAGGAGGGCAAAACTTCAGTATTTGAAGATGTACATCATTTTTTGTGTTAGTATTAAGTTAATAGATTTTAAGGGGTTATCAGGGGTGTGTTTTTTTTTGAGGGCTTTCAATAAAACAAAATGTTTTGTAAGATGTGACATAGGCTCAAATGGGTATAACAAGAAAACAACTGTATAAACGTTCTAACTGTCAAACAGTGTATGCATGTAATACAAAAGCTGGAATCAGACATTTAACAAAAAGGTGTTATATCTAAAAGATGGGGATAATAACTTTTTAATACAATGATGCTTTCTGTAATGTCTTTAAATGTGAACAGTCTCACAAATAAATACAAAAAAGTAGTGAACTATATTAAAAAATGTAGAGTGCAAATTATTATGTTACAGGAGACACACTTAGAAAGAACTGAACAAGTGAATTTGATAAAGAAAGGTTTTCAGGATGGTTATTCAGTGGAATACATAGGACAAAGGAAAACAGGAGTACTTATGTTTATTGGAAGAGGAGCTCCAATAGCAATAGAAGAGGATAAAAAAGATAATAATGGCAGATTTGTAGTGCTAAGGGGCTACTGGCAAGGGTGGAGGATTATACTGGTATATATTTAAGAAAATTCTGGGAGAAATAATCAATTTTCAGCAAGGAATATTACTTATAGGTGGGGACTGGAATGATTTGCAACAGTGAAGCTGTGTCTGGGGAGCCAAGAAGGGAAAGTATAAAAAAGGGGGGTAGATTTTTGAGGAAATTTATGAAAATGTTTGGCATGGAAGATGTCAATTCAGTAACAGGAGTTTGGAATGAATTTGCATTTTATTCCCCAAGATATAAAAAACTGGGCTAGGCTAGACAGAATTTACATTTCGCAAGAACAATTGCATTTAACTGAAGGTCTTGATATGCATCCAATAACTATGTCAGATCATGCACCAATAATAACTAAGATAAAAGCACAGGATAATGAAATAAAAATGAGACTCTGGTGCTTTCCCACCTATCTGTTGAAAAGAGAGGAATTTAAGGAATGGGTAGTAAAGATTATTCAGGAGCTATTAGAGAGGATATCATTTTTTCTAAAAATATTGCTAGTGGATAGGATAAAATTAAGGTGGAGTTTAAAAATAGGGTGGAAATAAAAGATAGGGAGCTATTGTTAAGAAGTTACAAGAATTATTTAGCAGGGATGACAAATGTTAAAGTATTGCACAATAGGGGAAATCACATAGAACAAGAAGAGGATCAAGTGTAGAATGCTAAGCAGAACATAAGGGATTACCTCAATAATATGCACAAGTTTAGAAAGATTGCTGTTAAGCAACTGTTTTTTGATAATAACAGTAGAGCACAAAATTTTTAGCACAATGACTCAGGCAACAGAAAGTAGAAAGGACTGTCACCAAGGTAGGTAACAAGAGATTCTCTAGAGTTATTAGAAATATTTAGAAAATTCTATGAAAGTCTGTATAAAGCAGAGAAATATGGAAATCAAGAAAAGATACAAATGGAAATGTTTATGGAAGAATTAAATATGTCAAGGTTAGAGGTAGATAAGGCTCAATTAATAACGGTTAGGATAGGAGGAGATGTGATAAAAATTATGACATATAAGCAATCTACAGGAAAGTACCCAGGAATAGATGGTACTACTGTAGAAGTGTGGAAGCTAGGAGGGAAAAACTGATAAAGCTCTGGAAGGTTTTGTTTAACAATATTTTAAGAGGAGGAGAAGTATCAACATCCTGGAAGAAAGCAGTGGTGGCTGTAATACCTCAAAAGGGTAAAGATCCATCAGACCCAGCTTCATACAGGCCCATTTCAATACTAAACCATGATTATAAAGTGTTTGTGTCTATAATGGCTGAACAAATAACAAAAGTAATGCTAAAATTGATAGATATGAATCAATATGGTTTTGTGGAGGGGAGGCAAACATTGACAACATTAACAGAACACTGATTATCCAGAGGGAAGAAGAATGTAAGAAAATACCACTGTTGTTGGTGGTTCATGATGCAGAGAAAGCTTTTAACAGAGTGAGCTGGGATTTTATGAGCAGGACAATGGAAGCATTTGCATTTCCTGGAAAATGATAAGGTTGATTAGGAGGATATATGAGGGATTGGAGACAAAAATTAAAGTGGATGGGGTCCTCTCTGATAATTTTTACTTGAGTAGAGGAACAAGGCAGGGGTGTCTTCTTTCCCCATTGTTATTTGCATTATATTTAGAACCACTGGCAAAGAAAATAAGAGCTGAGAAATTCAAAACTATAATTGGTATGGTAGTCAAGAAACACTGGCTCTATTTGCAGATGATGTTATTTTATACCTGACAAAACTAGAAAGAGACATTACAGTGTTTTGGAACATTTTGAGATAGTTTCATATCTTTTTGGGATACAAAATGAATGAAGCTAAAACAAAGGGAATAATGGTAAATTATGTACCCACACACAAATTGGTTCAGCAATATCTGTATTTATGAGGACATGATAAAATGAAGTATTTAGGAGCATGGATTAAAAGGATTCTAGTGTGGCAGCTAAGGATATGTGGGAAGAGGCTAAACAAAAGATAATACAAAAACTGAGAAAATTAAGCTTTGTTATATGGATATGGAGAGTGAAATACAAGCAGTAAAAATGTTTTAGTCCATTTAGTCTTATACACAGGTCAGACATATTTTTATCAACCAGAGGAGAAGTTGTGGATAGCAATTAATAAAGAGCTGAAGGACTTTATCTGGGTGGGGAAGACGACAACAGTCAAGTATGATAAGCTGATTCTTCCAGTAGAACAGGGCCGATTGGGATTACCCAATTTGAAGGGGAATTTCAGTGCTACACAGTTAAGGCTCCTATACATAGCACAATCAGAAAACTATAATTCAAAGTGAAAAGGGATGATATTGAAACAGGGTGGGGGGGGCTCAAGAAACAAGGAGAGACTGAAATGTTGGATGCAGGCCTTTAAGGAGAATAAGAATAATAACTCAGAATATTATATCCATAAATTAGCAGAAAGTATTCTAAGAACTAAGCCAACACAGGAATAGATAAAGGATATTCTGTCAATAGGGATGACTGCAATTAGGGATATAGAAAATAGGCAAGAGGGGTCTGGAATTTACTGGAGAAAACTGACAAAAGAACTAGAGAGGGAAAGGTAATAGAATGGGAAGAGGCCAAGTATTTATTTGTACTGCAGGTTAGCGATTGCCTTCCCTATAAGGGATTGATATCAGAGTATAGGCAAAGAGAAAGAAATAAGGGATCTTAAATGAAAGACCAGCACTGGTAGAGTTTTTAGTAGAATCTAGAATAGAAGCTGCCATTAAAAAAGGATTAATTAGTAGAACATATAAAATATTGCATGATAAATATAAGCATCAAGCAGAGGAGGTTGGTTAAGGATTGCGAAGAAATATTGGATAAGCAATTTACAAAAAAACAATGGGAGGATATATGTATGTCTCCCAAATATGCAACAAAATCTAGAAGATTTAGAATTTTTGCTTGTAAATGTTTATATAGATATGTTTATACCCCAAGTAGACTTCAGAGAATTTTTCCTCAGGTAGACAACAAACGTTGGAGGTGTGACGGGGAAGAAAGAGGTACTTGGGAACATATTTTCTGGGAGTGTGGTGGCTTGGTGGACTTTAAGGATTCCCTGTGAGATGCACTGTCAGAGATGCTGGGTGGGCAGATTGGTGCGACAAGGGAGATGATTTTTCTGAACTATGATACAGAATTCGGAATAGACATGGTAAGTCCTTGCTGTATCTAGTTATGGTGACTGACAAAAAAGCAATTACTATAAAATGGAAATCAAAATCTAATCCAACTATATTAGAAGTAGTGAATACAGTAAGAGATAAAATAACTGGAACTGAGATCTTTAAAAAGGGTAGGAGCAAACTACATAGGAAAATGGGAACTGTGGGAACAATACATACGGGGATGAATGAGGTTTAAAAGAAGGCAAGACTTAAATGAGCTATGTAATGTTTGACTGAAAATGATTGGATAGATTATAAGTGATGTATAATGTTTGCAAATGGAATGCTTGCAACTAGGATTGTGTTGGTGTGGTTTGTTTTCATTTATATAAATGTATGATTGCTTATGTCATAGGTGATGGTTTAATAAAGATGTTTCTTATTTTTAAAAAAAGGGGCAGGAATCGAATAATTTATGTAATGTTGCTTAGGTTATATGATATATAGTAATATATGTGAAGTATGTTTGTTAATGTTAATTTTTACAAAAAAAAAAAAAAAACAAACAAAAAAAAAACAAGTAACCTCTGTGGTATCCTTGATGTCTCAAAGCAACCCACTAAGCAAGTGTAGTGAGGCCAAAAACAAAACAGTTTTGTGGAAGATTTTCAGTCCATATATCTCTAGTCAATCACTGTATATTAATCAGATCAGATAAAAGTAGTAGAAGTAATAAACTTAAACTCATCTTAAGTAAAAAAAAAAAAACATATATAATTGTACAGAATTACTAAGTATTTGAAAGTAATCCAAGCAAGGTAGGCAGTCTGTTTCCAGTTGAAAATCCTTTATTAAGTACACAGACAAGCAATCCAAGTAAAACAAATAAAGAGTAATAGTTTACTTACAAGCTTTCTAAATATATATATATATATATATATATGTATATATATATATATATATATATATATATATATATATATGTGTATATATATATATATATATATATATATATATATATATATATATATATATATATATATATATATATATATATATATATATATATATATATGTATATATGTATATATATATATATATATATATATATATATATATATATATATATACTTTTTATCAGGCAAGTGAGTGGTTTATTGTTCTGTAAAACAAAGTGTTATTGGTACACATGTTAAATTCACATCCTTTCCCCCATCAGTGTGACATTCGAGCTGGTCCTGCCCTGTGTAGTAGCTGTCATAATAATATAACCCTTATGTACTTTAAATAAAATTTATAATGATGTGGTACCTCTTATTTAATCAGATTATTAAACAGATTATTAAGTCTGTGATTTTATCCAAGACAATATACTACATGGCTGGAAATATATCAACCTTAGTCCATTTGGCAATCAAAAAATATATATAAATATATACATATACACTTTGCATGTAAAAAAATCAATTGTAAAAATCATATTCTATTTTCATAACCTATTGTTAACAAAGATCACTTTCATCCTTCTAGACTTCTTCAGGTCTGTGTACAAGAACCCTAAAAACTGTCTATAAAAATATATATAATTGTATAATTAGTTAGTATTGTTATTACACATCATTTTGAATAAAGTGGAAAAAAGAGAACCAGAAAAAGAAAAAATAATAAGAAAAAATGTATGATGATGGAAACAAAATATAAACTTAAATTACAACTGATTTAAAATAGCATTTAAAACCAACTGGTAGAATAAAATAAAATAAGTCATGTAAACAATGTGGCAATTTTCTAAGTTCCAGTGCACTTTTAATTGAACAGTAGTAGTTTAGTCCAGGCTTCCTAAAAGAGTTCAGCTTTAATTGCCACATGAGTTCATGTTTCTCCAGAATATTCGGGATGTCTCCTTCAAGATCACCTATGTCTATGCGATCCAGGATCTGGAACTTAAAACCTGTGTGCAAGAGCAGATTTCTGACAGATGACATGAAATCCTATGCTTGAGTTTATTTACAGTCTTGCCCACATTTATTGTACTGTGCACTGTAAATTACTTTTTTAGTGTTACAGTCACCCCCCTGCACTGGTCTTAATGATTTTCTTTAAATAAGAGCAATAAAAACTATCACCTTGCTGTATAAATATACAAAATGTACAATTAGTTTCACATCTTTTAGTGTTTCTCTCATATGGTCTAGGTTTAAATTCAACAAAACTTCTAATGTTCCTGGCCTTCCTATAAACAAAGGATGGGGCTTCACCTAAGATTTTAATCAGAAAAGGGTTTCCTGTGACAATGTCCCAGTTTTCTTCAATAACATTTTTGATACTGTGATAATCAAAAGTGTATGTCAGGATGCAGCTATTTTTGCATTTGTTATTCTCTGTGAAATTTCTTAACATTCTCCTACTGGGGAGGTTGAGTGAATGTGCTTCAGTCCTTTTCAGTTCTATAATGGGTTCCAGGATGTTTTATAGCATCTGACTTTCATAGCCTCTCACTAGAAAATCATTTCCTAAGTTGTTCAGGTTTCTAAGAAATGGTTCCATCTCTGTGATAATTCTAGCTAATCTATAGCCTTGCAACTTCACTGCACTTGAGACTGCACTGAAAATATGCACAGACCTGGAAGGAACTGATTGAATAGATTTTGACAGACTTTAAAAGGAACATTTGACTAGGGTTGGTATAACCTTTGAATTACAAATAACTGGATTTTCAGTGTTGATAATTTGACAAGAGCACATGGGGTCTATATTAAAAGACCAATTGCGAACGCTCTAAAGAGTGAAAAATGCCGGACCTTGAAGTGCTTTTTTTTAGATTGCAGTACAGTGAAGATTGAAATATTTGCCCTTTCCTCACTGTAGTGCAGTCTCGGAGTTGGAATATATATTTAGCAGGGGATGTGAGGGGCACAGCCCCCCACAATAATTTTGAGGTCCAGCATTTCGCTCTTTAGACCATTCATGATTTTAAACTTTCAGTCTTCTAATATAGATCCGAGCACATGTGCATACTTCAACATTTTTAAAGCTATGTCTAGAACATGATAACAGCAAATTCACAATGCTATACATTTTAGCAGTAGACAGTTTTAAAAGTGCTTTGCCTAGCTGTATAAGAACATTGGCATTAAATAGTAATGTAACAGACTCATAAGTTAGTAAATTTAGTAGGTGCTTGTTAGATATGACTCAATGTTTAATACTGATTTTTTTTGCTTATAACTATAGAACTGCAGTAAGAAATGTGACACCTGTGAAACAAAAGCAACAAGTAATATGTTAATGTGTTTCAAATACTGGGGGAGAGGTCACATTGCGAAGCTCTGTGCCACTCAATCTGAAAAGAATGCTGCAAGTAGAAGAAATGTGAAAACAGAAATGCTTGTTTCAAATTAAATTGTTCCTAAAGAATGTGACAACACTAAGGCTAGAATAACTGAATTAACAGTATGTAATTCCCTTGGATTCAGAAATTTCCTAACTGTTCGGGTAAATTGCCTATTGCAGGTAGATGACTTTATGTGGGTGTGAGAAAATGTAATGCAGAGACAGCTATGGCTGCAGTGATTGAAACATCATTACTGACTCTTTAGCATATCTCTGGATCACACTTTTCTAACACTAGCTCTGGCAGGTCTGATGCTGGTATTTTCCTTGTGGCTCATACATTATTTTGTCAAAGGCACCCCTGCAGGATACACACACAGAAACAACCATGAGTAAACAGACACACATCTACCCATCAAACAAACCTCCCCCACAATCAATCACACTCATCGAAACACACACACACACACACACACACACACACACACACACACACACACACACACACACACACACACACACACACACACACACACACTCAGTTCCTTGTCTAACTGCTCCTAGTGTGACTACTCAGGCAAATACACACATCTTCCATTTATAGACACGCTAACACACCCCATGTCTTCATTGAACTTATCTGCTCATTGACTACCTTCAGAGGAGTGAATGGAAAACTGCTGTCTTTTGACCATGCTAATTTTTTCCCTCCATCTGTGGAACTTTATGCAGCTGAACAATTCTTTAAATTTCTTGGCAGTATAAATTGGGAGCTAACAGCATTTCCAGGGGAGAGCACATGACTAATTACCATTAGCCACGCCCACAGATTGCTACATGGCTGGCATGCAATGGTGCCAGACAGACCATAGGAAATGTCAACAGTAGGACAGTCTAAGACTCAGAAAAGCTGACTGTAGGTGGAAAATTTGTCATTTTTGAAGCTTCTCACTTTCCTAATCCTTTCTGTATTCCAGGGATTACGTTACAATTAAACTGTTGAAGTATGCTCTATTTCTAATGGAAAGATAAGTTCAAACCTTGCCAGAGTCCGAAAGAATGATCACCCTTGTCAAGGATCACATGGTAAGTGATCATAAAATTAACAACAACCAAAAAGTGAAGATAATATGAATTGACTGTGAGATAAAATAATATTCCATCACACATAGAAATTCAAACAGTTCTGGGAAAACTGTCATATCTTGTGGCTGTAACCACTGATTTGACACATGATATAAAATTAGGAAAATACTTCCATATTTTAAGACACTGTGGAAAATATGGTAGGAGGCAGAAGCCATAGACACAGTATGGCAGACTGATGCACTTAACAAGGAAGAGCTAGAGTGGCAGCTTGACACACATGCATTCAGTATAAGAATAGGAGAGCAAGACAGTGACACTCACATAGAGGTCCAGAATCAAAACAAGAAAAGGAGCACAGAAGCTATAAAAAGGCTAGAATTTGGTTATTGTTAAGCAGTAAACAAGATCCTGTCTTTTACCAGATGGTTGCCCTAATGATAGTGTAACAAAAACCTAAAATTGTAAGAGATGTCACTATAGGGACTGAAACTGAACAGATAGCAGGCCTTGAGATAGGAATCAGTACAGGAAAGAAGTCTACAGAGAGACATCATAAAAAACACAAGCAAAAAAGTCAAGACAAAACTAGAGGAAATACAGTAAGTGGGGGACCCTGGCAACAAAGTGAGCACTAAAAATAAACTAAACAGGAGACTGCATAGCTATGATCCTATTCATGCTAGTATCGAGTAGAAAAGTAAAGTAAAGGCAGACTCTCGGCATCAAGTATCTATAAGTAAGGAAAGAAGAAAAAAGTTCTGAAGGCAACAAAGAGAAAAAAAAAAGAAGATGAGAAGGTGGTGTCCATTTAAGGGAGAACAACCAAAAGGAAAGACAATACAGAAGAAACATTGTACTAAGGATTTCAGGATGGCTGCACCTTGAAATGCACATTGACTAGAGCTCTCCCAGTGTGGAAAAATGAACGTAGTGTTAAAAAGGCAGTAAAAATTAACAGTTTGGTTAGAACTCAGTTACTGGATAGTCAAAATATCACCTGGATGTCAGTCAAGAAGAAATCTGGAGAAAGTAAAAGAAAATTAGCTAGAAAAGGAGAAGAAACTCTGGTGGAGAAGAGCCTTGCAGCTATTCATCAAAAAACAGTTTAGGTTTCAGCTTTGGTTCAGGAGTGGGAGATGGTTTAGTGTAATTTAGAAAAAAAATCAAATGCATCCAAGATGTTTAAAGTAAGTGAGACACTGGAGGAAGATATAAAACCAAATGGCAAAAGTCCAGAAAAGGTAGGAGACGCTTTAAGTAGCTATTTAGATGAGCTGATAAAACTGCAGAAATCAGAGGCTGAAATGAAGAAAAGACTGGATGAATATGAGGTTTCTCAAGAAGAACTGTTTCAGAAACATAGTAGAGTTAGAAGACTTAGTATGCAGGCAAAACCTGAGACTTTCTGCTATGCCAGAGAAGCTGGAATGCATATATTGTATTAATTTTATAAAAGGATAAATAAGCAACAGGAGTAGTGTTCCACAGCAGGATTTGTTCTTTGAAAGGGCACATCATGTGTATGCTCCATATCTGGCAGTGAAAATGTGCCATACCAGCAGAAAGAGTGGCTCCTGACAAAATTGTGGAGAAAGGGGGGAGTATTAAAAACTGGGGACACCAGAGTGTTTGTGGAACATTATTACTGTACATTAGACAGAAGAGAATTGAGTTTAGCATTGCAATCAGAGGATGTTCAGAGGTACATATGTGATTCAGGTTGCTATATCCAGCTATCTTTAGAATTTTTTTTTTCCTGGAGGATCAAATACATTTTTGGCTACAAAACAGGCTAAGGAAGGAATAACAAAATACCCAACAAAAAGTGAGCTGGGAAGCTGAAGAGGACTATGCTTCTCATGATTCTGATAGTAACAAAGCCATAGGGAGAACTTGTCAGTGAAATCGCTTCTATTGTTCTGAAGCAAAATAATTGAATGACAAAGAAAAGCCCAGGAGCTGACTAGAAAATCAGGAGTACCTTGTACTAGATCCAGAGTACAGTTTTGGGCAGTAAAGATGATGTGAAAGATGAAAAGCAATAATATGAAATTAGGAAGCAAATGGAAGGATTATGAAGTCAGAACCAGTGTTGAAAACATGAACTTGTAGAAAACCAACACATGTATCTGAGTCAGTGGTCAACGCACAGAGAAGAAAACACTGAATCACAACAGAAAGTTGAATGTTTTCATCAGAGTATATCCAAAGATGTCATCAAAATAACAATCACAGGTGAATCAGAAATTTAAACTTACTCCCCAAATAATATGATCTGTAATGACCAATAAAACATGTAGTCAGGTTTAAAAGGCTGCTAACACCATATAAAATGTTAAAATCTACCTAAACAGTAATATACCCTAAATCAAAATACAATGATGAAGTGTTAAAACATCTGTGTCAAGCACAGTATAACCATAACTTAATTACACTAGCAATAGAAAGAGATTTGTTAAGTCCAGGATAAGTGCAGGCATTCAACCTGATCTACCAGACTAACTGTCTAAACTCAATTAATTGAGACAAGGTCCCCCTGCAGTTTTTTTTCCACTCTGTCAACCCCCCCCCCAAAAAAAAAGAAAACTATGTGTGGGATTATTTGAAAGTGTTTATAAAAAGAATTATTAACATTCATATGCCTAATGTACACATTTTTGTAAATACACTAAATTTCCTTTCTGTTTCCCCACAAAAACATTTACATTGCTGGCATTTAGCTAAATAAACCAACCTCATAGAGTTGCAAGTGCAACAAAATGGGATTTCAATGTCAAGTTTACCTATTGTTCTTTCACCTTCCAAAATAGGCTTACACTGGGGGAAAAACTGCATTTAAAGGTACCTTTCTTTCTACTATTGGAATAAAAGTAATCACTCCTTTCCAAAAGACTTTTTATAGTCCTGCCCCTTCTAAAAACAACATGGGGCTTTTCAACTATTTTCTCCTTAATTTGATCAAAACTAGTTAAAATTCTCCAGTTTTTGTCTAAGACATCCCCGATAGTAACGTGGTCAATAGTAAAAGTAGTAATGAAGAGGTCAAGGTAAACAGTATAACCTGATTCCTTGTTTACAGTATTGATAATGTTCATAGTGTCTCCCTCCCTGGTCTGCATATGGGGACAAATAGTTCCACCCTTCCTATTAAGTGCTACCGCATTACACTTCTCTTTAACTAGGTCAATAGGGTAGCCCCTAGCTAAAAACATTTTGAATACATTTTCGCATTCTTTTATAAAAAGTTCACCATCAGAAATCATTCTTGCCAGCTGTATGAACTGCCCTTTGACTATTCCTCTTTTTGATGGCGAGGATGGCAGCTGGTATAAAATAAAATGGAGTTTGAATATGTATGTTTCATGTAAGTACTAGCAGTGTAAATATTTCCCTTAGCATCTTTGATAATCTTTACATCTAAATAGTTAATCTTGTTCCTATCATAAGTGTGAATAAAATTTAAAAAGGAAATGGTACAGTTAATACAGTTGAGAAATTCATACGCATCTTCCATAGGGTTTTTCCATGCTATAAAAATGTCATTGAAAAGCAGGTGTAAGTAACCCAAGGGAACTCATTAAAATGGCTGAATAAAAACTTTTCCCCATTGAATCTTAATAATGTTAGCAAACACTGGGGCACAGGCAGCCCCTATTGGTACCCCTTGGGTCTGCAAATAATATAGCCCCTCAAAAAAGATAAAATTGATTTTTTAGGACTAGTTCCATGAGTGCTACAAGCACTTGAATTTTGCTAGGTGAACAAGTAGATTCAAACAAAAATTCTTGGAATCAGTCTAACCCAATGTCATGGGGAATGGCATTAAATAAATTGACAAAATCAATGGTAAGAAAGTATTAGTCTTCAGAAAAACCCACTTGTCTAAATTTGTATAAAAACTCCCACAAGTCCTTGCACAAATAAATAAAAGGTTCCAGTGTTTTTAATGAGTGTAGTCATTGTATTTTGCCAGAGGCTGAGTTTTAGATCTCCCTGAATTCACAATTTGTCTCGGGGTGGGTCCTCAACACACTTGTGTATCTTTGAAATTTTAAAGATAGACAGAACCATAGGGTGCTGAGCATCTAAAAAATACAAAACTTCAAAAGAAATCTGCCCTTGGTCAAATAAATCCTTTAACAAACATTGATTTTCAAATAAGAAATATTTAAACAATTAATTGAAGATTCCTCATAGAAACCTTCATTCAAATGTAATTTCATTTTGTTACTGTGTTCGGTCCTGAACATAATAACAACCCCTCCCCCCACCTTTGCCAGGTTTCATGAGTCTTAAATCTCTGTTTTGTGATAACTCTTTTAGTAAACTGAATTCTGTGATGATAGGTTATATTGTAAGTTCCCCCACTTCATTTTTAAAATTATTCTAAAGTCAAACTCACATAGTTTTTTGAACAAGATCAGAGATGGAGGTAACTGGGGGTTGTATAGACTTTTCTTATGCAAAGTGTCCTTTAGGTAATTGGCATCACTGTGTCCAAGCATCACCTTAAAATTTAGCTTTCCAAAAAATAATTTCATGTCAGCGATGATGTCCTCAATCCTGGACCTTAAGGAAGGCACAAATGTAAAGCCTTTTGCCAACAAATCTGCATGTTCCTGTCCCACTAGATGATCACTATAATTGTAAATTTTAAAGTATCCTTTTTCATTAGAAATAATAGTGAGGCCACATACCTCAATGCTGACAGCACAAAAAGTCAGTTCGTTGTTTGGGGAAATATTTAATACCTCCCCTTCCTGTTTGTCCTGTAGTTCACATGCTTTTTATAATAAACATTGGGACCAACCTGTTGTTGCCCCTGTTGTCTGAAAGCAGGTGTTTTTGGTTGTGTATTCTCTCAGATCATCTTAAAGGAGGCTGTTCTAAAGGGAGAGGATCATCAGCTACCCCATATGTTTGACAAACCTGTTCTTTTTGTTAAAACCTTTATTGAATATTTTAACAAGTTTGGGGTAAGCAGCATAGTTTAAATATTCAATAAGGTCCCTCTGAAAAAATTTCTCTTTCTGCATTTTAATATCAGTTGTAATCCTGTCCACCTCAGTAAATAGTTTGTTATACTGTGTTTAAAAATTGTCGAAAAACAAGTCATTGGTGATAACCTAGTCCAACTAAGTAATTTTACTTACCAGTTGGTCCATTCCTCTTTGATTGTGCTTCACCAGCACTTCTATGAGTTCACATCCTCGTTGGTCGAACAACACAAAACGTTCTCTGTGTAGGTCAGAATTCTCCACCAAACCAGTGGGAAACTTGTTGCCAAACTTAGGGGGCTTATGACAAGAAAAGCAACCAGAAATTCTATAGAGGCATTAGAGATAATTTGGAAAATCTATGACAATTTGTATAAAACAGAATAACAGGGAAACCCAAAAAAGACACAAATGGAAATATTTATGGAAGACTTAACTATGCCAAGGTCAGAGGTAGATGAGGCTCAAGAATTATTAGCTAAGATAGGAAGGGATCAGATAAAATGGTGATGTATAACCAATCAATAGGGAAATCTCAAGGAACAGATGAAATTCCTGTGAAAGGCTGGAAGTTAGAAGGGAAGAAAGTGATAAAGATAGGGAAGATTTTAACTATATTTTAAAAAGGGGTGGGGGGTAGTATAAGCATCTTGAAAGAAAACTGTGGTGGCTGTATTACCCAAACAGGGTAAAGACCCTTCTGACCAAACTTCATAGAAAACAATTTCAGTTTAAACTATGATTTCAAAGTATTTATTTTTGTATACTTGCTTTGAGAATATCAAAAGTATTCCCAAAATCGATGGGCATGGATCAATCTGATTTTATGTAGGGAGGCAAACATTTGACAATATTAATAGAGGAATAATGAATGATAAACAACAACCTTAGTCAGTATATTGCCCAAAACCTACATTGTAAAAAAAAAAAACTAATTCAACTTAAGAAATCAGTAGTCTTAACCTCTGAATGGATGGAGCATTCTAAGGAGGCAACTAACTTTAATGAGCACCACATTTGCCTCCTGTGTTCTCTCAGTATCTTAATGATCTAGTTACAGGAGTTATCTTTAGTTTTTTTTTCCAGTTAAACAAGGTTCTAAAGTAATCCATGTTTGGGCACACCTGTATCACTTAGAAATGTTTATGTGTGTTTCTCTGAAGAAGAGTGTCATCAGCTTCACAAAACCTCAACTCGTTTTGCATATGCAAACCACGACTCTATTGTCAGTTAACTTATTTATTTTTCTCATTTGCACCATCAAAATGTTGTCACCACTTCTTCTTCCTTCTATATTATATACCTTAGAAAAAAAACTTACACAGAGACCAAAAAAAATATGCTTTAAGGCACTTTACAGCAAAGTACAAACTGAGCCCAGAATGACTGATCTGCACATCTGTAGTCATCTTATATAGTGGTGCGCAGGATTGCATCTACAGCAAAGGAAAGTGCAGTTGTGTAGGTAAACTTAGCAGAACAGTACATGTTCAAATGATCACTGCAGTAGCTTTAGCTGTATGGGTTATATCCTGCTTAAGATATAACATCTGGCCAGCTTCCAAAGCTTAATGTCACCTTCCACACATCCAAACCTTTAACCAGCTGAAACAGCTGAAGAAGAATGGTTTGGGAGCCACGCCATTCAGATCTTTTGTGCCAACTGAGAGAGGGAGGCTAGAGCCCTGAAAAAGGGTAGTGTTAGGGAAAAATAAAGGTCCTTATCCTAGCAACAAAAACATCCAAAAGTGGGAGGATGGAGGATGGAGGGAGTGGCTACTGCAGCAGTGATCATTAAAACATCTACTGTTATGACAAGTTTTCTTAAACAACTGAACTTTAGCTATATGGTAGACTGCCATACCTTAAACTGACTGAGATGAGGAAGGATGAGAGTCCAGAAATCCCTAAAGAATGGTCCCAGCAGGGCTTGTCCTAGATTTGGAGAAGAAACTTACTTTGTAGTGCTTTGTAAAGGTATGTACAGAGGGCCAAGTTGCTGCTTCCAGAATACTTCTAGAATCCAACCATTTCTAAAAAGTCACAAGTTACGCCAAGACTCTGGTACAGTGACCCTTGATCCCATCTGTAAATGCCTTATTATGGTGGGTATAACACAAGGTAATAGCATGAGGCAACCAGTTGGATATAGTCTGCTTTGACAAATGTTGCCCTTTCTTCTTACCTTCGTAAGATATGAACAACCAATTAGAGTTCCTGAAAGCTTTAATTCTCCAAGAAAATATCTGAGTTGTCTATGGACATCCAGAGAATGAAGGATCCTTTCTCTCTTGTTTCTAAGGTTCTGGAAAGAAGACAAGGCGATGAACTGCATCCTGAATGTTAAATGCCATAGTACTTGGCATACAAAGGTTGAACTTGGAGAAAGTAAATCAAAAACTGGTTGTTTTTGCAGTGGGGCAAGCCTTCCTGAATCTGCCACACCCCCTGTTAATTATGGGAAAGGGCCATTTCCCCCATCCCTGCTGTACTGCAATCACATAATACAAGGCTCCCCATTATTCCCTTAGTTTACATATCTGATCCCATTATTCCCTTAGTTTACATATCTGATCCCATTATTCCCTTAGTTTACATATCTGATGTTGATGTATACAGTTTGCCATTCTGACAGCTGACATAGACATTTGCCAGCATATTATCATGAATCCATCTAGGAGGCAGCCCAGGAGAACAATCCTGTGAGGAGTCAAACAAGACTTTTGGATGTTCTTATGAAACTCCAGTCTGCACAAAAGATTTCTCACCCAAAAGAGAGATTCCTAACACTTTCAAAAAGTCTCTACAAAGATAAGCAAGTAATCTAAATTAGGAAAAATATGAAGACCTTGCAGTCTGCAGTAGGCTATCACTGGAGCTAGACACTTTGTAAATACCCTTGGAGCAGTGGATAACACAATAAGTAATGCGGAGATCTGAAAATGTGGTCCAGACACAGAAAACCTTAATAAACATTTGAAATCTGGTGCTATATTAATGTGATGATAAACTTTTAAATCTAGGGTCACCAAAAAGCTTAAATGAGAAATAAGAGGTCTTAAAGAGATAACATTTTGAACTTTGAAACTGTCACAAACTAGTTTGAAAAGAAAACATCTCAGCCTTGATCCATGAAGATTCCTTCTTTGGTACCAGAACCATTCTTAAATAAACCCCTTCTCCTACTGGAGAAGGAGGAACAGTTTTGTTCACCCCCCTACATTAGCAAATGCTGAATGGCAGGAGGGAAAAGAAAGATTTGATCTAGTGGATGAAGAGAAGTTCTCTGAAAAGCAGGGAGAGATTCCCACTGCCATCTGTAGCAGTGATGAATCACTCTCAGAATCCTTTTGTCTGAGACTATTTTTCCCCTAAAGGAGGGAAGAAATGGAGGTTCAGATTTTTGGGAAGACTTAAAGGCTTGCCAGGGTGGGAAGGGGGAGGGGAGAATTCTGAAGCTAATCATTCAGAAATGTTAGATTTTTCTTTATTTTGGAGGGTTTCACCTTTCTTTTGGAGCCTCTTGTCATTGATTTTTAAATGTCTGCTTACCAGTAGCTTGCTGTGTCTGCTTATTTTGCTTTTTGTAAAAAGTTGCTGAGGTAGTATTAAAAAAAACTAATAAATTTGGAGAAGAAAGGCTGATAAATCTGTAAAACTCTGTATCAGCTTTCCCCTCACATCACATATTTTAAAGATCTCTGCAGCAGATCGCCAAAGACTACGTTTCTGACTAAGGGAGAATTCAAATTTTCAGCATTAACATCCTGAGGAAGATTTTGGGTATGCAGCCAAGCAATCCTTCTCATACATATTCGAGTAGCAGCAGCCCTGGAAGTGACATCAGCTGAACCATAAGCACATAAGCACATTTCAAGGAATATGTAGTCACTTAAGACACAGAAACAAAAAGATTACACAAAGATGATTTTTTTCCTCAGATGATGGAAAAGACGTGATAATCTTCCTCATATTTTTAAAAGAGGCAAGCATACATTTTAATGTGTAAGCTTGACAGCTCAAAACTCTAACAATAAGTGTTGCAGAAGAATACATTTTCCCAGATCTTTCAAAGGGATTCCCATCCTTATTAGAAGGTGAGGGACTGCCATTAATCAGATGTTTATTAGCAGTTGGGTTTACTAGGGAAATCACTGCTAGGTCTGATCTGGAGGTTAGAAAGTAACTTACAAGACCGAGGCACTTTATACAATTGATCTGCTTTCTTTGGGGCAGCAGGCTGGCTGTCATGTACAATTCATAATAAATATATTCTCCAGTGCTGGAAGAACAGGAAGAAGTGAAGAATGTTCTGGAAACTCTAGTAGCAATAAATCATATTTCTATAAAACAGTGGAAGATCATTATGTTCTCACTGAAACAACTGATTCATTTTGGTTGTGGTTTTAGAAAGAGAAACCTTTCAAGAGAATACCAGAAGACATACTCTCCTCAGAATCAGAAACTTGAGGAGAGAAAACAGAAGTCATCCCTTCATAATCATTTTGGAATTCAAAGTCACGAACATCCTCAGACTTTGAAGAATCCTTTTTTCCTCTCTTGCCAGGAACACCAGAACTGGTAGAATTAAGAGCCTGAATTAAGCTTTAATTTGGCATGTAGGTTAGAGATTGCCTTCCCTATCAAGGACTGATATCAGAGTACAGGCAAAGAGAAAGAAATAGGGGGGTCCTAAACAAAAGACCAGAACTGGTAGAGTTTTTAGTAGAATCTGGAAGAGAAGCTGCCATTTAAAAAAGGAATAACTGGTAGAGCATATAAAATATTGCATGATACAGCCACGGTGGTGCGGTAGCGTTGTCGCCTCACAGCAAGAGGTTCTCCCATTCTATTCTCGGCTGGAGCACCTTCTGTGTGGAGTCTGCATGTCCTCCCCATGGTCGAGTGGTGTTTGAAAGACATGTGTGAATGGGAGTGCCTTCGTTGAGGGTTGGGCGTCGGGCTGGCACCTCAGCACCGTAAAAATCTACTGCCAATCATTAGCAGACCGGAGTTCTGCTGTGGCGACTCCTAACCAGGAAAAGCCGAAAGAAGAAGAAGAAGAAGAACAACATAAAATATTGCATGATAACTGTAAGAATCAATCGGAGAAGGTTAGAAAGGATTAGGAAGAGAGACTGAATAAACAACTCACAAGGAAACAGTGGGAATATATTTGTATGTCTCCAAAATATGCAACAAAATCTAGAAGATTTAGGATTTTTGCTTTTAAATGTTTACATAGATATTTTTTATACCCAAAGTAGACTCTAGAGAATTTTTCCTCAGGTAGACAGCAAATGTTGGAGGTGTGATGGGGGAGAAAGAGGTAATTGGGAACATATTTTCTGGGAGTGCAGTGAGTTTGCGGACTTTAAGGATTATCTGCAGGATGCACTGTCAGAGATGCTGGGTGGACAGATTGGTGTGATGAAGGAGATGATTTTTCTGAGCTACGATACAGAATCGAATTGCTTAGACATGGTAAGGATTTGCTGTATCTAATTATGGCGGCTGCCAAAAAAAGCAATTACTAGAGAATGGAAATCAAAATCTAAACCAATTATACTAGAAGTAGTGAATATAGAAACAGAGATAAAAGAACTGGAACTGAGATCTTTAGAAAAGGGTAGGAGCAAACTACATAGGGAAAATGGGAATTGTGAGAATAGTACATACATGGGAGGAATGACATTTAAAAGAAGGCAGGACTTAAATGAGATATGTAATGTTTGACTGAAAATGATTGGGTAGATTATAAGTGATTGTGATAACTGGGAGTGTGTCACTATGGTTTGTGATGTAAAATGCTTGCAATTTGGATTGTGTAGGTGTGGTTTGTTTTGCCTATGCCACAAGTGATGGTTTAATAAAGGTGTTTGTTTAACAAAAAGGGCAGGAATTGAATAATTTATGTAACATTACAAAATCACCAAAAATACAGCAGCTAGAGTGTCAGTCAACAGCGTAGAAAAATATAAACGTAGTATGTCAATCACCATAAAACGCTGTCGCTGTGGGCAATCTGTAAGTTCACACAAAGTAAAAAACACACCTCCGTGTATAGAAAGTACTGTCGATGCGCAAGAAAGAAACAGCAGAGGCAGAGCGCCACAACGCACTGTCCCGTTTCAAAGTTGCATTAAGGCAAAAGCATAAACACTTCCCACAGTTCAAATACCTACAACGGTATTCCGTAAGCTCACCAAAACGGTTCAGTGTTGAAAAAGTACTGAGCTTTAAGTCAATCCTAGGGAACTAAAACGCCAAAGTAAATCCAATATACTGCTCCAACACAGGAAATTGCAGTCGGTGATTCCAAGAGTAAAAAATCAGCTTTATTGACCAAACAAGTAAGCGCTTTCGCCGTTAGGCTTTCTCAAACTCTACAAGAGCACAAGTTTGCAGTCATTTAAATAATTGATACTAGTCAATGATAGGTGGAGCATAAATTCAAATATTAAAGCGCCACTAACTACAATATTACATACTTTTCATTTACACATAAAATAAAATAAAATAAAATGCAAGGCAAGATTGCCTTTTATATAAAACGGCAAACAACCTTAAAAACATTATCAAAACATTCCCAGCAAACACATAAACCACATTTTAAGATTGTATAAAGCTTTGTTGCATGAATGTAATGAACATAAGATGTTAACAAGGTAAAAACATATTAGAATTGTACAAAACCACTGTTAACAAACAAGTATATCTAATCCATTTATACAATTAAAAACTTAATGGATACTGAGTGTATTTATGCCATGACAACACAACATAGAGGTGTCTGTAAGGAAATAATTTACTGTCGCTCAGATGCACAATAAAAGTAAACTAATCTATCTAAAAGTAGAGATGGGGAAGGGGGACTGTACATAAAAAATAAAAAATAATATGAGCATATAACCTAAAAAATGTACCTATAAACAAATATAAGTCTCTCTGTATTCCAACAACACCTGAGATCTGACCAAAATGAAAAATTTAATCAAATAATGTGGACGCAGTCATAAAAAATCAAAAGAAAAAAAGCAAATATATATATACACACAAACTAAGTGAGGTGTCCTTAGCTATCTTCTTGGTCTATAAACCCTTCTACCCTTCAACACCGGTTTGATGTGAACCTTATCATTAAGGCCTGGTGGTTCATCGGCTCTACATCTAACTATCCACCTGAGTTCACATTCAAGAGTTCTGTTTATTAAATCACCTCCTCTTGGACCAGAAACTAGATGTTGTATAACCATGTAGTTTTTTTTTTTAGGTTATATGCTCATATTATTTTTTATTTTTTATGTACAGTCCCCCTTCCCCATCTCTACTTTCAGATAGATTAGTTTACTTTTATTGTGCATCTGAGCGACAGTAAATTATTTCCTTACAGACACCTCTATGTTGTGTTGTCATGGCATAAATACACTCAGTATCCATTAAGTTTTTAATTGTATAAATGGATTAGATATACTTGTTTGTTAACAGTGGTTTTGTACAATTCTAATATGTTTTTACCTTGTTAACATTTTATGCTCATAACATTCATGCAACAAAGCTTTATACATTTTTAAAATGTGGTTTATGTATTTGCTGTGTACGTTTTAATAATGCTCATAAAGTTATTTGCCGTTTTATATAAAAGGTAATTTTGCCTTGCAATTTATTTTAATTTATTTTATGTGTATATACAAAGCAAGTAGTATTGTAGTTAGTGGCACTTTAAAATTTGAATTTATGTTCCACCTATCATTGATTAGAGTCAACTATTTAAATGACTGCAAACTTGTGCTTTTGTAGAGTTTGAGAAAGCCTAACGGCGAAAGCGCTTACTTGTTTTGTCAATAAAGCTGATTTTTTACTCTTGGAATCACCGACTGCAATTTCCTGTGTTGGAGCAGTATATTGGATTTACTTTGGCGTTTTAGTTCCCTAGGATTGACTTAAAGCTCAGTACTTTTTCAACACTGAACCGTTTTGGTGAGCTTACGGAATACCGTTGTAGGTATTTGAACTGTGGGAAGTGTTTATGCTTTTGCCTTAATGCAACTTTGAAACGGGACAGTGCGTTGTGGCGCTCTGCCTCTGCTGTTTCTTTCTTGCGCATCGACAGTACTTTCTATACACGGAGGTGTGTTTTTTACTTTGTGTGAACTTACAATTTATGTAACATTGCTTAGATTGGGCAGCCGTGGTGGTGCAGCGGTTAGAGGTCAGAGTTTCTCCGGTTCGATCCTCGGCTGGGGTGCCTTCTGTGCGGAGTCTGCATGTCCTCCCTGTGGTCATGTGGGTTTCCTCCAGGTGCTCTGGTTTCCTACCTCATCCCAAAGCATGCTGTAGGTGGATTGGACACTCTAAACTGGCCCTAGGCGTGAGTGCGTGCATGTGTGCCTTCTGTGGAAGGTTGGGTGCCATGCTGGCAACTCAACACAGTAAAACTCCACTGCCAATCATGAGCAGACAGGTGATCCGCTGTGGCAACCCCTAACCGGGAAAAGCCAAAAGAAGAAGAAGAAGATTTAACATTGCTTAGATTATATGATATATAACTATATATGTGAAGTATAATGTTTGTAAACGTGAACTTCTTAATACAGTTTAATTACTTTCATATGAATGTAAATTTGCCTATGTCACAAGTGATAATTCAATAAATGTGTTAAAAAAGAGCCTGAACTAAGCTTTGAGTTTAGTCCAATAAATCATTCCTATCTAAAGTAACAGAAACGGGCAAAGATAAATGTCTGACTTTTTACTTCTCTTTAGCAGGATTTTCTAAAGAAGCAGACCTACTTTTGACAGGCAAAACCTCCCTAGGGATGGGTATCCCAGTCTGGCAAGGACAAGAGTGGTTCTCCCTTTCCTGTCAGGGGCACTCCAAGAGGTGTAGAGGACATGTCCAACTCCTGTCCATGGTTACTGTTGGGATTACACCAGAGGGAGCCAAGGAAAAAGACAAATGGTTTAAGGAACCAGTAATGGCCACAGCAGAGTCACCCATCTATGGATGAGACAATTTAGTAATCCGCAGAAGGGCAAAGGCTGCTTGGGCATGTTCTTTTTGAGGCCGGAAGAAGGAAAAGCCAAGGTTCTTTCATGGGAAAAGATGCCTTAATCCGAGGGAAACCTGGCAACAATAGTCAATGAAACATATAAGTTTTAAAAAAGTATTTTCCCCCCCAAAAAAGAAAGTGATAAGCACTTTACATATTTACCCCATTCCCCAAACATAATTTAAAACAACTTTCTGACAAGAAAAATAACAAAATAATACAACTGACTAAAAGTCCCTCAGTGGTCTATAAAAATACTTTTTCCTAGCTTAAAAATAAAACTTTATAGAAAAAAAGTTAAGTTGTAATCATAAAATAAGATGTGGAATGTTCTTTCTTCCCAAAGAGAACTTATCTGTCTAGCAATGGGGAGGCATTAAATGACCATAAATCCTGGATAGCCCACAAGAGAATCACTCTTCAGCATCAGAAAATTCTTCAGTTCTTCTTGAGCTGTTAATGGTTTAGTCACATGGGAGGTGTCTAATCTGTGGAAGCTGGACGTCTGTTATATACTCAGCAGGATATACCCTATAGCTAAAGCTACTGCGCAATAATTAAATGATGAACATCAAGTAAGTTATCCGTTTCTAACATCCTTCAGTCTCTGAGTTGTAACTATTTATCTACTGACAGCAATGTGACCTAGCCCTACATCCATAGCCAGCCTTAGGCATAGGCCAACTAGGCGGCCGCCTAGGACGCCGCTGTAGCAGGGGCACTTTTCCAGTATTTATTTTGTGTAGGTAGACCAGGATGGGGGCACTGGGTGGTGTGGTGGGGGATGCCATATAGCCCTTTTGCCTAGGGCACCAGTTGACCTAAGGCTGCTCCTGCCTACATCACAAAGATCTACCCCCAATATCCACCTATTCTTATGACACTGCCAGAAATCAAAGGAAATTTGACAAATATATGTCCTTGGCCAAAGTCATCAGATCTCTCTGAAAAGGTGCTTTTGAATAAGGACAAATCTATAAGCTGCCAAAACAAGTCTGTTGCAAATGTGCTGCCTACCTGCCTGATGCATTTTCTTATGTAGTGATCCCTTTTTCAGAGCCATAATGAAAATGGCAATATTAGAATTTCATATCCATGCAAAAGCTGTTGTTCTAAGCTTGTTTTGCCATACCTGTAGAAAGGTATTTGTAAGATCATGTCTGATGCTCTGCAGTTTGCTGTTGTGAAAAAGGGTGCATGTCACTTCCAGTACTTGGCCAGACTACAGACTGTATTGTTGTGGTTACTGACCATTTGGGTTACCTCCACACTTTCCTTATTAACACAGTCAGCACATAGTTATGTCACCTTGTTGTGCTAATGGGAATACCATAAAGGGTAATATCAACAGAAAGGAATTTGTCCATGCTCCCCAGCATACATCATTGTGAAATTTTGGATCTGAAAAGGACTTCTCAGTCATTTTAATGAGTATAGGAACAGGACTGCAGTGTCTGAGTTTTTATTCAATTCAGTCGGGCTTTGTACTGTTTGATAATCCCATATAACAAGGTGAGAACTCTGTAGCAGCAATAAATAATACATGAATGTGTACTTCAATTTGGCCCTGTGATTAGCAGTGTGTAATGAAGAGTTTTAACATTCCTTACATTTCAACCTTTACTCTTCAAATCATGTGCTACGTGTGACAAACGGCAAAATGTATGATGATGCAGTAGCAGATTTACTTGGTGATGGGGGCAGGGGAGCTAAAGCCCACCATTAGCAGCAGTGGGATTGCAGCGATTGTTGGTGCACTTTAATCAAAGTGTAGCCCCAGATCTGTAAACAGAAACTCTGTGTCAAAATTTGGGTTTTGCCGTGAAAAGAAGTGTGACTTCAAAAGCTACAGCCAGAAAAGTAACTGAATTGCAGGCCTTTGTTCAGGGTTTTCTTTTGTAGTCTGAGGAACTGAGTCTGCAATAGTCTCTCAGTGCAGTGATAGTTTTAACACCTCTGCAGTAGTGTGGGGGGAGGGGACTCTCAATTCCTCTTAAACTACAAAAGAAAACACTGAACAAAGACCTGCAATTTGGTTACTTTTCTGGCTGTAGCTGGGTAACTTCTAAGTATAGTGTAAATCAAGGTCTGAACCAAACACAAATGAGGGTGATTAGAGACAGAAAAGAAGCAGTCCTTTTACAGAAGGTAAAGAAAATAACAGCAACCTTCTCAAATCCCATTATATGTCAATGGCATGGGAAATCAAAATTACTTCCTTATGTCTGGCATGAGTCATACAAAGCATTATGGGAAATAGAAAGGCTTGAGGGAGTACAAGATCATGTTGATACATCTAGCCCCATTGCTAGCCATGTTGTGGAAAACAGGCTAAAATTAGAAATAAAGCACTTAGAGTGATTTTCAGGTGTTAAAATAGGTTAGGAATCAAAGATAAAGTGAAAAAAAAACATTTTTTTTTGGTTCTAGAGTGGAGTTTTCCTTTAAAGAAATCTTATGTCCTGGCCAAAAATTCAACCCTACCCCCTCTCCCAATAACTCACCACTTAAAACTGTAATAGAATTCACCTCTTATTTCATAGTATATCATCTCTAACCAAGGATTCCCCAACATTTAATTCCGTCTCAGCCCAACAGCTACATATCACCTCATCCACTTTCATCTTCTGCCTACATCCTATTTGAAGTTACTCTTAAACAAATTTAAACCATGCTGTACTTTAGTCGATGATCTACCAAGTCAGTATCTTAAAATAGCATCCAATAACATTGCTTATCCTGTCTCAGTCCTTATAAACAGGTAAATCCAGGAATCCCACGTTCCCTCTCTTTGGGGAAAAAAATCAAACATTATCCCTCTGTGCAAAGGAGGAAATTCAACAGACATCACTACCTTTAGACCTATAGCAATCTTATTCCCCCTCTCCAAAGTGCCTGAAAAATGTATTTAAACTATTTCCTGCAGGAAGAACTCCTTTTCCTCACACAATACAGCTTCCATCCCTCATATTGTACTAACACTGCACTTCTAACCTTCATAGATACTGTCACCATGCCTCTCAACCTGGAAACTTCGAAAATCTGGACAAAGCACCACGAAAAGTAGGTACAATTGCCAAAAATACAGATACCGATTAACATAACATTTGCATAATTGTGCAACCCCACCCACTCCAATGGAATTGTGGGATACCGACATTCAAACACAAATTGAAGAACAAAGTATTAAACACAAAATATAACCAGAACAATTGTGTTTCATTTATATGAACATTTGAACTTGTATTAAATTTTAAACTTTTATAAAACTAAAATACAATTTTATTTTATAAAAATAAAATTAACTGCATTGAATCGAGAGAGATATCTGAACATGTAAGTAATATTAAAAATAAAAAGGTCAATAATGCTCTATACAAACATCATCTATTGCACAAAACTGCAAAATTTTCTTTCATGGTAATTGATATTATAAAAGGTAACAAACTCAATAAAACAGGTTGGCACTCGATTCTAAACTCCAAAGAGAAAAAGTGGATTGTCAAATTAGGTGGATTATTCCCACCTGGTCTAAATGAACAATTTTAGGTTAAACCAATGAATTTTCAGTAGTATGTATTTAAACAACAATATCTGATTATTTGAATTTACACTGAGGAAGGCTGTGATTCTGGTTCCAGCCGAAACCGGTCTGGTTGTTTGTTGTTTTAATGTCTTCTACATTTATTTAATAAATCTTGCTTCAGGCAACAGTTTGCTGGCTCACTCTATGTTTTCTTGTACAAATGCAACCATGAAAGCAAGAGACAGACCATCTTATACTGATAAAGCAGTGAACCAGAGACTGGTCTGGAGCCCTTGAAAACATTTATATGAGTAAAGCTTTAATGCTAGTAAAACATTTCCATATATCCAGACAAATTGTGTTCTGTTTCCTTCTAAATGGATTTTTAGAGTTGTAACTCAGGGCAAGAATTCAAATTGCTGACTAAACACTGACAAGTAAACACACCACAGAACGCGATTCTTCCACCCAGATGGCAGGAGTACATACAGTTCAGACTCACCATGTTCATATTGTGAAATTAACTAATGCAACAAAACCATAGAAAAGCAGTCACCAACATTTTACAGTTTCACAAGGGATAAAACTCCATGCCATACTGCAGGAGCTCTGTCTTCTATCATCTTAAATGAACCAGCTCTAAGGTCAGTGCACCTAAGGAAGGGGACATTTTCAGTGGTTACTTTCCTGAGTTGCATTCATATATTAAAACTGACTAATTTAAATTATTCACAGTTCTGTTAACCTTCCTGCAAGTTTGGGATTTGTTAGCTAAGAATCGTGATATTACAGAATATATACTTTGTCCTTGATTTCAGCTTCATGTTAGAGAAGGTCCACCATACAGCAAGCGCATTATTTCCTATAAACAACACATTGTGCAGGAAGCTTCCCCAAGCAGCTGACTCTCTTCACAATTGTGTATTTTTGCACCCTTAAGAAGCATATATGATACAACTTACAGGTGCTACAGAGAGCAATGATTATTTCTACAGCTTCACAGTCCCACTGTTAAAGCTAGACAGCTGCATGTTTAACTGCACAGTTCACCCAGGGGAAATCAGTTCCCAATTTCACAGTACAGAATAGGTTCAAGGTACTTAAGTAAGGAAAACCAATCTGGAGCTTTGTCTAGTTTAAATTTCTAGATGATCACGTCTGAGTTCTGCAGTTCTGAGTGACCATAATAAGACAGATTAATGGCACCCTGGATAACATGTGGGGATGGAGGTGAACTCTCCTGTTTTACATGTGATCCATTCTCACAAATATAAAATAGGAATTCAAGCACCCCCCCCCCCCCCCCACACACACACACACATAAAAAAAGGAGTTTCAGTATTCAGAATCTTGTCAGAGTTGCATATCTATGGTTTTCTTTCAAGGCCCTTCTGTGTCCTACTTCTTTACCTCAGTTTGCACCCATGTCTTCATAATGAAAAGTACTGACAACGCTTGCCGCAGTAGAACTGTGGGTGCTGCCACTAAATAATAATTGGAGACACTGGTTGTCATTTTTCCTGAACATAAATAAATACAATTCTTGAATATGAACAGAATACTAAAAAACAGATGTCACAGAATTTGGCATTTTAGGCCAGAACATTCATTCACGGTTAACGTTTACTTTTACTAATATTTATTACTTGTAGAACTGAATGTATATATATATATATATATATATATATATATATATATATATATATGTGTGTGTGTGTGTGTGTGTGTGTATATACAGTACTACATTAATAAGTGGAAATTATTGTAGTTTAGCAATCACTGCTATTTCCCATAATTTCAGCTTATGAATAGTATTTAAATTTAATAATCATAAATCTGTGCCCCTGGTAATAAGCAAGAACAAAAAAATCTTCACTAGAATGACTCTTAAATAAGGACTCTGTGACTGTAACTAGAATATCAAAAGTTGTGAAGTTTTGTATAGCCAAGATGTATATTTACAGTAAGTAACTTCTACTAACAACTGCAATTATGTAGAGGCAAGATAGGCTTGTGAAGAAAATGAGGTTATAATAATTTATAATTATGGTTATTTGATGTACAAATTATTGCATTGGATGAGGCTGAATGAAGAAGGCAGTAACTGCCCAGTTCCAAACTCACTGTTTAACATGGTTTGATTTATATTACTGTTTGCATGTTTAAATATCTTAATGTGATAATTTCCTTACCTGACCTTCAGCTAAAGCCTGAGCGTTCCTACTTATTGACAAATAAAGCACTTTATTACATAGTAATCTGCACACATTCACCACAGACAAGCAACAACAAGGTGATGGTGGTTTGTGGTCAGCACTTGTTAAAAGCCAATTAAGAACGTAGCAATCTGCTGTAAACTCGACAGAAAATAAGCCCCAAAATTATAACGGCAAATTGCATTATTTTTTCAGTCAGAACTTTACAAAATGCTTTACCTTAAAAATGAAACCTTCGCAACCGTTCTTTCAGTGCTACATATATAAGGAGATACTTATGTTATAGAAGTTAGAGGCTCACCCCTTTACCCCCCAACACACACACCACACACACACACACACACACACACACACACACACACACACACACACACACACACACACACACACACACACATACACACAACACTTTCTGGATACAGTAGGCAAAGATGGGGATAGTAAGGGAAGTAAAAACAGAACAGAAAATAGCATATATTACTAGCATATTGTGATGCAAGTCTGCGTCTGCTTTAGCAGACTTCATAATGTGTATTGAATTTGACAGTCTTTAATCAGCTACAGAAGTCTGTTAAAATACAGCTGCATTTTTTTTTGCTTACCTGAAGGCAGAGCCGCCAGACTCGGAGTCTGGGAATGTACAGTAAATGTTCTCGTCATCATCATCCTGCCTGCAGACAAGGGTGGGCGTTGGGTGAACTCTGCAGATTTTGCAGAACTTAAGTTGTATGCACAGCTGCGATCCACTCGCTGCTGCTGCTGCTATATTTCCTCCAATTACATTCCGAATCTCTGACCAAATCCAGTAGGCAGTCTGCCTCGTGAAGCTGATGTTGCATGCATGCTAGTGTATGCTGGTGATGCGTGGTGATGTCAGCCATAAATTTTAAGTGGTAGATATATAAAAAAAATTTTAAAAATCAGGAATTAAAGGGGCCACTTGGGAATTTCTTGGCACCCCTTTATTTTGCCCTCAAAACCAGTAAATACCGAGGAATTCTGTACGGTTGAGAGGTATGAGTCTATCACTAAATCCCCCACTCTGGAATCATAGATAAACTTACTAAGCTGGGCATTAATCCCTACGTCACTCAATGGGTTACCAACTGGCTTAGTGACAGAACCCACACTATAAAAGTAGCCGACTCCAAATCCAGCTCCAGACAAGTGACAAGTGGAGTACCTCAGGGTCCAGTCCTGGGACCGCTCTTGTTTGGCATCTCCTTCTCTGAAGTACAGACTAACACTAAAGGACTCTGGCTAACAAAGTTTGCAGATGACTGCAAACTAGGAGCCATTACTGAATCCCCAAATGATGTGGGTATTCTATAAAAGGGCCTTACAGAAACAGATGCTTGGTGCCAGAGCCATGGGCTCAAGGTCAATGCCAAGAAATGTATAGTTATCCCCTTTGGGAAAAAACATGTACCTGTGAATTACCACATTACCACTAAACACCGAAAGTGTGATAAGAGACTTAGGGACACAGGTGGACCGTGGTCTCACCTTTGATAACCACATCACCATAACAGTCAGGAAATCCTTCTATGTGGCACACTTCATCACTAAGGGCTTTTCATCCAGAAAAAAGGAGGTCATTGTCCCACTGTACTCATCCCTCATTAGACCCATTATAGAATACAACGCCTCATTTGGTATGTACCTCTTAAGACATCTGCAACAACTGGAAAGGCCACAGAAATACCTCACTAAAAGAATCACAGGCCTAAAGCAGATGCCCTATGCTGACCATCTACAAAAACTCCACCTATACTCTGTCGCATATCATCTACTCAGAGGCGATCTCTGCTTAACATACAAGGCCATGTCAAACCCAGAGCTGTTGGACATGCTACACTTAAAGAAATCCCAATACCTCAGAGACACATGCTCCAGGGATCTAAACCTTGTCATCACAATGAACAAAACATGCTGGAGGGATGGGTTCCTGACCCAGAGACTCCCCAGACTCTGGAATAGACTGCCCATACATGTCAAGCAGAGCGTCTCTTTGGCCGTCTTCAAAGGGAACCTTGATGATTGGATAGGAGATAGGAAATTCATCCCAGGGATCACATCAGTCGCCCTGCTAGACAGCGGTCCAGGGAAGTAAATACTGTGGGAAGAAATAGCAAGGGAATTGTTAAGACTGGGCTTGTATAGGCCCTAGGGCTGATAGCCTAATACCAACCTATGAACCTATAAGCTAGAGATAACAAAAAACTAGTTTCCTCCTTATTTCTAGACTTGTCTAAAGCATTTGACACAATTTGTCACAGTAAACTTTTACTTCAAATGCCCTTACTAGGTCTATCTCAACCCACCCTTCCATGAGTCAAAATCTACTTGTCCAATAGGTATCAGTCAGTAAAATGACACTCCACCCTCTCTTCATGCCTCCCAATCACCACTGGTGTACCACAAGGCTCTATTGTTGGTCTCCTCCTCTTTAATATTCTCACCAACATCCTCCACACATTAACAACTATGGAGCATCTCCCTAATACAAGACACAGATGACTCCACACTCATATGCACATCAGATAACCTGACACATTTTCAAGAAAAATACTCAGGAAGCTTTAACAGCCACTGAAAATATGACTTTCTAACTCACAACTCATGTTCAACCCCCCCCCCCAAAAAGCAAAGTACTTCTTTTTTTCCCCCCAAATCCATCTCTCATGAAAACAAAACTTTAAAATCCTCTCGCTTAGTATTACCACTGAAGTCACTTCTCATAGCAAATTATTAGAAATGATAATGGATGATATTCTTAAATTCAAACTGCATATACAAAATTACATTAAAAAAACTCACCAAAACTAGGGATGTTTTACAAAGACAAAACCTTTCTCACCAATGCAACTAAAACTAAACTTGCCACTACTTACCTCCTCCCTTCTCTACTTTATGCTACTCTCATTCTTACTAACCTCCAGGTATCACAAAAAGCAAAACTTGAATAATGATATAATAATTTAGCTAAATTTGCAGCAAATAATCCTTTCAGAATCCACCACTGTATAGCACTAAGAAGACTAAATTGGTTAGAACTATCCCATCAACTAATGTATACACAGTTTCTCACCACCTATAAAATTATCCAGCATCCATCTGCTTATCCATCAGTAAATACCATTCTACACAGCTGTGTTCCCTCTTGGTCACTATGATCCAATGGCCAAAATCTCCTTTCTGCCCACAATCCTATCAGATCTGCTGGTCATGATCTGTACTTATACCATACTGCTAAGACCAGGAGCTCCTTACCTGTACCCATCTGGTCAATAACCTCTCTCCAGTCCTTCAAAATTATTCTGAAAGGTTTCCTAGCCAAAATCTGTCCCTGGATAAGCTATATCCCTAAATATTAACAAGTGCCTACTCATACCTTGCACCTACCCCTTCTTCCCTAGCTTCCTAATGTCAATCAATTTCTCTCCCTGTCTAAATGTGCCATAACTCTCCTTTTTTTCTACCACTTCATATTGCTATTCCTGTTTGTATTATATGGATTTACCTTTAATCTCTCTCAACTGGCTAAAGTTTCTCTAAATATAAATCATTGTGAAATAAGTTTTATCTATTCTTAACCAATGATTTTATGTTATGTCGAATTTATTATAATTATTTAAACTCTAAATGTATTTGTATTATTTTTTGAAGATTGTAAAATTATCACGCAAAGACATTTGGCATAGTGGGAGAGATCCAAACTATGAGATATATATATATATATATATATATATATATATATATATATATATATATATAGAGAGAGAGAGAGAGAGAGAGATGTTTTTAAGATCCAGTGACTTCTGCCATCTTTGGAAGCCTCCTGTTCCTTGGTGGGGGAAGCACAGCAAGTTATCTTGTTACATGTTTGTCAAAACAACAAAAGCTAGTACAGAAATCCAGCATACCCAGTAAAGCAGGGGAATAATAATAACTCTTAGGTACCACATCTCCTTTAAAATTCAAAGCTTTGTCCAGGTGTAGTAACAGTGTTTTATCAAGTAGCAGGTTTCATAATTTCATTAAATGTTTTACCACTGACATATTGTCCTTGGCTTAAATAAGCCCTGCTGGTTGGATTTCTCTCTATTAAAACTAACACCACAGCCAGCTTAATACACGACCGATGTCCACAGCTGTGACAGTCTCACCTAATCATCCTTGACTGTGTGGGGCCCTTGCAAAAGCTGCTGCTGACTTGGGGAAAATGAGAAAAAAAAAGATCATTCACTCTCCAGTTATGCACTTTATCCTAAATGGGATTGTGATATGATCTTGTAAGGATAAAGCCTGCAATCAATAAAGGAACAAGAGCAAAGCAAGCATTAGTGATCGGCAGCCCAAGGTGACTGATCTCAGTGTTTACCTAGGATTTTAGGGTCTACATTACATTGTTGAATGCTGGTAATGTTGAACACCACAACACCGACACACAAAGGCTGAACTGCAAACATGTCGAACCCCTTAAACCATGAATTTTCAAATCTCAAACCATCATAGTCGGCCAACACCACCGCGTGCTACGTACTACATACCCAAACATAATAAATAAAACACATATATACACAAACCAAACCCTACTTCTAACACTACACTAAACCTTACATACATTACTATCTATGCACTTACCTTAACCCGCACCCTAACCCTAAGGACCGTAACTATCGCACACTTACCCTACAGACATATACCCAAACAAAACAATTAATCCACACACATACAGTTAACAAAACCCTACTTCTAACCCCACACTAAACCTTACATACATTACCTATCTATGCACTTACCTTAACTCGCACCCTAACCCTCAGGTCCGTAACTATCGTATACTTACCTTACAGAGCTATACCACAGATGGACCAACCTTCACACTTCGACATTTTGCGTTTCGTGGTTTTGTACATTCGCCATTACCGTAGTCTGCACATTACGTGTCGGTGTTGTGGTGTCCGACATTTCCAGCATTTAATAACATAATATAGACCCAGATTATAAGAAGAGGAGATGCTGATTATCTTCAGTGATGTGTTTTTCTTTCATTTAGAATTAAAAATACTGGCAAGATTCCAGATACTATAGCTCTCAACTTTTTTGCTCAAGAATTCTAGGCAAAGTGGGTTTTCCAAGATGGCTGCATGCTGATTAACAGTGTGACTTCTGTTCTCTCAGTTTGAAAACAGAAATTTAGGAAAGGGGTGCCACTGAAAATGTTTCTTTGGTAAAATTCAGTTGCTGGCTGAGAAATACACTGCCTGGAAGCCAGCAAGGAAGAAATTAGGAAAACCTGAAATAAAATCAACCAGATAAGGTGAAGAGAAAAGACTGTCTGAGAAGGATTCTAGATCTGTTAAGCAAAAAGCAGTTCAAGCTGCAGCTTTGGCTCAAGAAATGGCTTCCAGAAATTTAGAGGAAAAGATAAATCAAATGTACTCAGAGGTGATCAAAATAAATGAATAATTGAAGGAATATATCAATTCAAACAACAAAAGGCTGGAAAAATAGAAGCTTTGACTTATTATACAGATGAACTGATAAAAATGCAAAAATCAGAGGTTGACATGAAGAAAAAAATGGCTGAATATGAGGTTTCTCAAGAAGAACTGTTTAAAAAATAATAGAGTTAGAAGACCTAGCATGGACAGAAAACCTGGGATTTTCTGCTATACCAGGGAAAATAGAAGGAGCAGACTGCATTCATTTTATGAAAGCACAAACAACCAACTGGACTGGTATTCCACAGCAAAATTCATTAATTGAAAGAGCACTTTGTGTGTATGCTCCAAACCTGGCCATGAGAAAGCAGCCAAGACCTATATTACCAAAGATGCAATAATAATAGCAGGAAAAAATTGATCCTGACAAAACTGTGGCAGAAGGGCAAAGTATTAAAAATTGGAGACAGCAGAGTATTTGTAGAAAATCATTATTAACTGTGCACCAAGCAGAAGAGAAGCACATTTATCAGGGAATGTTAGGATGCAGGTGTGAGGTTCAAGCTGCTGCATCCTGCTGTCTTCAAAATATTTTTTTCCTGGAGGATCAGAGTCATTTTTGACACAGAACAGGCTAAGGAGGAAATTAAAAAAAATATCCAACAAAAAGTGAGTCAACAAGCAGAATGGGAGTCTGCTTCTCACTCTTCTGATGGTACGGTTCATAGAGAGAAGTTGCCAGTGAAACCTTTTCCATTGTTCTAAAGGAAAATACTTGAGAGACAGAAAAAACACAGGAGTTGACTAGACAAATCAGCAGAACCTTGGACTTGAACCAGAGTCTGGTGTTGGGAGATGAAGATGAACAGGAAGAACACCAGCAATTCTGAAATTAGTGAATACATGGAAGACTATAAAGCATCTTATCACATTTGTGAAATATGGACTTTTGTTGACTTTGTTAAACTTGTGGGTGGACTGTAAAGCATTCCCTACTTTATGTCATTAATGTTTAGAAGGACACTAAAATGGGGGAAACTAGCTGTAAGTAAAACAATTTTTGTTTTTATTAGTATATGTATGAAACATGTCTTGATATAAACTGTATATTATATACAAAAAACTGTTTTGTGTAGTTTGTAGTCAGTTGTATTTAAATGTGTGTGGTGTTGTATGTGTTAAAGATATTAAGGTAAACAAGTACTTTTTTTAGTTGTATGAAATATAGGTTTTACAGCATAACAACAGAAAAAATGTGGACAAAAACAACTTTAATGTACCTATGTTCATATTCTGTGATCTTGGGCTGCTGGGGTGGAGGTTGAGTGTACAAGTACATTTATTACATTATATGTAGAATTAGTATATTTTCTCTTTTTATTTTACAAGGCTTTAGTTGTAAATAGGTGTTTTTGTAAGTGTGTAGGCTTTAAAAATAAGACAAAAATGATGAAAGCCATAAATGTTTTACACTGGCAAATGTTCAGTAGAGTTGTGCCTGCAGCTGAAGGCAGCTATGGATTCTTTTCTGAGTGAAATCTACAAAGACTTATTGCTGAGTTCATTTCATGAAGACAGGCTGTCTGCAGGTACAAGTTAATCTTGAGATTTCTGAATATTCTTTGCTGAGAGAAATGAAGATTTTAAAGGCACAATGGCAATCAGCTCAATGAAAAAAATAAGTTTGAAATTATGGGAAGTCAATAAGATGTAAAAACCTCCCTAGCAGCCTTAATACTTTAATATAGTTAATATAACAGTGTACAGTTTAGTTTTATTTAATAATAGCCAGTGCACCTTTTCTTAAGGCTAGTAGTTAATGTTTTCTGAAAGCATACAAGCTATTGTTCCTATATGTGACTGAAAACATACAAGCTGTTTTTCATATCTGATATGGGAAGAAAGATAAGAAAAGAACAGACAACAATCAGTGTAAATGGGAGCACAGGCTGTAGCATGTAGTTTAGAATGGGTAACCTTAATTTTAGATTAGATTATTCCTGTAGGGTCAGCTGTAAATTTGGGACAATTGTTCCCTTCTGTGGGGTTAAACTTCATGTTTTGAAGCTATATATAGTTTTGTGTGTTTTTTCCAAGTTAATAAGGGGTGTGTTTTGTATTTAGATTTTTGTTTGAGGGTTTTCATTAAAACAAAACGGTCTTGAAAATGTGACATAGGTTCAAATGGAGATTAGAAGAAACAACTGTACATAACATCAGCCTGACAAAAATTAGTATATGCATGTAACATAAAAGCTGGCAATACACATTCAAAAAACTATCATGTATAATAGGTAGGAATAATAGCTATTTGTCATGATTGCTATGCTATCCATATTAGCCTGGAATGTGAATGGCCTTACAGGTATAGATAAAAAGGAAAGAGTATTGAATTATATTAAGAAATACAGAGTACAAATAGCAATGCTGCAGGAGACAAATTTGGAAAGTAATGATCGTGTGAATTTGACAGAGTATTTCAGAATGGATATTCAGCAGAATATCAGAGATAGAGGAAAATGAGAGTAGATGGGCTCAGACAGTGTTAGATGAGGAAAAAATACAACAATGATAGATTGGTGGTAGTAAGGGGCTACTTACAAGGGACGAAGATTGCAATGGTATGTATTTATATTCCACCAAAAACTGCTATTATGGAGATATTATGGAGATTAAGAAAATTTTGAGAGAAATGATCAGCTTTCAACAGGGAATATTATTTATAGGTGGAGACTGGAATTTGATTTGCAATAGTAAGGATGTATTGGTGGACCTAGAAGGGGAAATGTAACTAACGAGGGTAGATTTCTAAAGAAATTTATGAAAATGTTTGGTATGGAAGATATGAATTCAATAGTAGGAACTCAGACTTTACATAATATTCTCCAAGGTACAATAACTGGGCTAGACTAAATGAAAATTATATTTCACAGGAACATGTGCATTTAATTAAAAGCTTCAACACACATCCAATAACTATTTCTGATCATTTACCAATAAAAGCTAAGAAAAAAATGCAGAGTAATGAAGTAAAAATAAGACCCTGATGTTTTCTCACTTACCTGTTAAAAAGAGAGGCATTTAAGGAATGGATAGTGGAAATTATTCAAGAGTAAATATGGAAGATGGATATATCTTCAGAAGTTATAGCTAGTGGCTGGGATAAAACAAAAACGGAGTTTAAAAATAAAGTTGAAACAAATGAGACAGAGAAATGGTTAAGAAGTAATATAAATTACTTAGAGGGGCTGACAAAGGTTAACGTATTGCAGAATAAGGTGAATCTGACAGACCAAGATGAGGAGCAAACGCACAGTGTGAAAGAGAAAATAAGGGAGTATCTGGAAAATATGCATGAGTTTAGACAGACTGCATTTAAACAACTATTTTGATAGCAGCTCCAAAGCACAAAAATGTTTAACACAATGCCTTAGGCAACAGAACATTGAAAGTGTTGTTGCCAGACTTAGGAAACCTATAAAAAGAAAAATATCCAGCTATCATGTTGAGGTTTTATAGGGGTTCTTTAAATTTTATGAAAATTTGTTTAAAGCAGAGAAATGTGGAAATCAAGAAAGAGTACAAATGGAAATATTTATGGAAGGCTTAATTATGCCAAGGTTACAGGCAGACAATGCTCAACAACTAATAATTAAGACAGGAGGTGATGAGATAAAAAACTATGATGTATAATAAATCTTCTGGAATGTCTCCAGGAACAGCTAGTATTTCTGTGGAAGTTTGGAAATTAGGAGGGATGAAAGTGATTATGATCTAGAAGATTTTAACAGTATTTTAAAAGGAGGGGAAGCACCAAAATCTTGGAAGAAAGCTGTGGTAGCTGTGTTACCTAAAGATGGCAAAGACCCTTCCAACCTGGCTTTCTACAGAACCATTTCAATTTTAAACCATGATTATAATGTGCTTACGTCTATACTAGCTAAAAGAATGGCAAAGGTGTGCCAACATTGATAGATATGGACTGGTGTGGTTTTGTGGAGGGAAGGCAAATGTTTGACAACATTAATAGAGCAATGATGATCCAGAGGGAAGAAGAATGCAAGACAATACCTCTGTCTTTGGTGGGTCTTGATGCAGAGAAAGCATTTGACAGAGTAAGCTAGGATTTATTGAGTAGGGCATTGGAAGCATTTTCATTCCCTGATACAATAATAATGTTAATTAGAAGGATATACAAAGGGTTCCTTCTGTGGAAGGTTGGGCGCCGGGCTGGCAACTCAACACTGTAAAAACTCTACTCCCATTCATGAGCGGACAGGTGATCTGCTGTGGTGACCCCTAACTGGGAAAAGCCCAAAGAAGAAAAAGGATATACAAAGGATTGGAGGCAAGAATTAAAGTGGGAGGGTTCCTCTTAGATAAGCTGTGTTTGAACAGAGGAACCAGGTAGTGGTGGTCTCTTTACCCTTTATTTGGTTTATATTTAGAGCCATTAGCAAAGAAAATAAGGGACTCAGAAATACAAGGATATAATTGGTATGGTAATCAAGAAAAGTTATCATTATTTGCAGATGGTATTATTTTGTACCTGATAAATCCAGAAAAGGACATCTCAGTATTGTGGAACATGTCTGAGACAATATCAAGTCTTTTTGAGATACAAACAAAGGCTATAGTTGTTAATTATGTGCTCACATACAAAATGGTTCAGCAATACCTATATTTATGAGGACATATGATGAAAGATTTAGCAGTAGAGATTAAAAAGGTTTCTGTTATGGTAGCTAATGATATGTGGGAAGAGACTAAACAAATGATAATACAAAAACTGAGAAATTGGAAACCCTTATTTGAGGATATTAATATTAAGATACAAGTAGTGAAAATGTTTTTTGTCCCTTTAGTCTTGTATATGGGTCAGGCATACTTTTATGAACCTGAGGAGAAGTTGTGGACAATAATTAACGAAGAACTGAAGGAATTTATTTGGAAGGGAAAGAGGGCAAGAATTAAGCAGGATAAGCTGATCTTTCCAATAGAACAAGGTGGTTTAAGTTTAACTGATTTGAAGGGTTATTTTAGAGCTACACAGTTAAGGCTCATATACGTAACAGAACCAGAAAGTTATATTTCAAAGTGGAAAGGAATGATGAAGTAAGGGGGAAGTTCAAGAAATAGAGAGAGTAGGATTTTGGATGCAGATTCTTAAGGAGAATAATAACAACCATACTGAATATTCTATTATATTCTGCTATAATGAATGAAAGCCAAAAACCCACAAAAACTAGTAATACAAGTACTAGGAAGAAACGGAAGATAAATCAAGAATCAGACACTAAATTTTAAATGCTGTAAGCGCTTTTGTCCGTATTTATTAAAACAGACTTTTTAAGACAACAAGAACAAAGCAAAGAACACAGTTTAAATAACCCTCCATTAAATCATGTGACTCAAAAGGAAATTCCATCACTGAAGCAAATCTTTAGAAACACCACCATCTTGTGGTTCAAAGACTGAACTACAACTAAATAAACAGTCAATTTATTCATAAAAGTACCTGGCTACCATATAGTACTATAGAATAGAAAACACATTGAATTGCAATACAACCATAAAAAAATCACATATAAACACTTAAAACCAAAAATATTACATATCCAGTGCCTTCAATTTTAATAAGCACTGCATTGATCATGTATTATAGGATCATAGGTTCATAGGTGTGTACTAGGCTAATGGTTCTGGAGCCTTTACAAGCCTGTAATATAGGATTACCCTGGCATCATGCCACCTGACCTTAGTTCCCAGTGCCTCTGTCGATTAGAGCCACTGGAGTGATCCCCGGGTTGAATTTTCTATTTCCTATCCACTCATCAAGATTTGTCTTGAAGAGGGCCAGTGAGGTGCTCTGTTTGAAATGTATGGGAAGTCTATTCCATAGCATGGGCAGTCTCTGGGTTATGAACCTGTCCCTTCAGCTCATTCTATTGATTGTGGTAATGAGGTTGAGGTACCTGAAGCGTATGGTGCGGAGGTATTGGGATTTCTTTAGATGTAGCATTTCTAACAGAGCTGGATCAGACATGGCTTTGTAATTCAAGCAGAGATTGCCTTTAAGTAGGCGATATGAGACAGAGAATAGTTGGAGTTTTTTTGAGTCTGTCCATACAGGACAAGTGTTTAAGGCTTAGGATCCTCTTTGTGAGGTACTTTTGCGGCCTCTCCAGTTGTTGCAGGTGTCTAGTGAGGTACATGCCAAATGGAGCATTGTATTCCATGATTGGCCTAATGAGGGAAGAGTAGAGTGAGACAATGACCTCTTTCTTCCCGGATGCAAAACCCTTAGTAATGAGATGCGCCACATAGAAGGACTTTCTGACCACAGTGGCAATATGGTGGTCAAAAGAGAGGTTGCTGTCAACCTGTGTTCCCAGACATCTTATAATGCCTTCTGTGTTCAGTGGACTACCATCGATGTTGGCATTCATGGGAACTGTTTTTTTCCCAAGGAGGATGACGACACATTTTTTGGCTTGAGTTTAAGGCCATGGTTCTGACACCAGCATTAGTCTCAGTGAGGCCTTTCTGTAGGATGTCAACATCACTTGGGGAATTAATAATAGCTCCCAACTTGCAATTGTCTGCAAACTTTATCATCCAGAGTCCTTTTGTGTTAGTCTGGACTTCAGAGAAGTAGATACCAAACAGGAGAGGACCCAGGACTGAACCCTGTGGGACTCCACTCATGACTGGTCGGCAGTTTGACTTGGAGTCAGCTACTTCCACACTGTGGGTTCTATCTATGAGCCAATTTGCAACCCACCTAGTAATATAGGGGTTGATGCCTAGCTTAGTGTGTTTTTTCTATGATTCCTGAGTGGGCAATGGTGTCAAAGGCCTTGGCCAGATCAAGGTAGGCTATATGAACCACCTTGCTGTCACCCACAGCTCTGGTGACTGACTCAAAGAAGTCAACCAAGTTGAGCAGGCATGATCTACACTTCACAAAATCAAACTGTGTGGGATCCAGAGTTTGGAAATTCCATATATCCTTGTTTATTAGGTTCATGATGATGCAGTCCATAGCTTTGCATAGCAGACTCATCAAGCTAATGGGGTGATAGTTCCCAGGGTCTGTAGTCACTCCTCCTTTGTGGAGAGGGATGACTGTAGCAGTGTGCTATTTTATATTCATAAAGCAGCAGAAAGTATTCCAAGAGCTAAGCCAATATGAAAATGAAGAAAGGAGGTTTTGGCAATAGGGATGAGTGCAATCAGGGGTACATAAAATAAGCAAGAGGGGCTGGAATTTCCTGGAGAAACCTGGTAAAGGAACCAAGATTTTGGGAGCAAATAATTCAAGCAGGAAAGGTAATAGAATGAGATAAGGCCAAGAAGACATTTGGATTGCAGGCTAGAGACTGTGTTACCTTCCAGGGCTTGATCTCAGAGTACAGGCAAAGAGACAGGGATGGGAGGATTCTAAAAGAAAGGCCTGCTATGGTGGAATTTTTAGTTAAATTTAGAAAAGAAGCGCTTTTCATAGTAGATTGCATAATAACTATAACAATCAATCAGAGGAGGTTAGGAAAGATTGGAAAGAGAGACTGGAAAAGCAATTTACAAGAAAACAACCCAAGTATGCAACCAAGTCCAGAAGGTTTAGGATCTTTGGAAGTGTTTGCATAGGTATTTTTATACCCCAAGCAGACTTCTAAGAATTGTTTTCTCAGGTAGATAGCTAATGCTGGAGGTGTGATAGAGAAGAAAGAGGTAACTGGGAACATATGTTTTGGGGGTGTAATAAGTTGGCAGATTTTTTGCATTCCCTACAGAGTACTCTATTAGAAATATTGGGTGAGCAAATTGCTGTAAGTAAGGAAATTGTTATTTTGAGTTGGGATGCAGGATCTGAATCGCCTGGATATAGTAAGGCCTTGTTCAGTTTATTTCTAGTGGCTACCAAAAAAAAACAATTACTAGAAAATGGAAATCAAAGTCTACACCAACTGCATTTGAGGTATTGAATATTAAAAAAGAGATAAAATAACCAGGAAAGGGTTATTTAGAAAAGGGAAGGAGCAAAAAGGTAAATGGTAATTGTGGGAAATGATACATGCATAATAATGTTCAGAAAGAGGAAGAGAGCTGAGGTTTAAGGGAAGGCAGGAATTCAGCAAAGTTTTTAATGCTGGACTGATAGTAGCAAAGAAAATATGTGTGATGCATATTGTATTTAAATGGAAAAATGTTAAAATGGTCTGTTTTCTTTTCTGTTAATGTATGTTTGCCTGTGTCTCAAATGATAACTTAATAAAGGCGTTTAAAAAAAAGAATTCTGGGCAAAGCCAAAAATAATGGCAGAATGAATACTCAAAATCAGGAACACTTTGTAAAAATAACATTTACTTCACTTAAAAGGTTAATAGAATAACACATTTTGCATCAATGTGAATTTTTGAGAAGATAAGAAAAATGAAACTCTAATGTCTGGCATTGCTGAGCATTTGCAATCCTGAATGATTTACCAGAAAATCAATGTTTTTACCAGGGACTGGCAAAATTATAAGGTAAAATGAGGGACATTCTGTAAAATCAGGGACAGCGAGAAGTTTGCATTCCCCCTGTTTTTATTCATTCTAAATTTGATTACCGGGAAAGTCTAACTGGCTTTTTCAGTGGAAGCCCGGTGAGAAAAGCTCCACATTTAGCATATAACAATGATTATAATTAGAAATACAAGGTTTACATGTGCATAACTTGACATTTATGCTAAACATATAACATTAGATAAAAATACATTCATGTAAAATATTCTTATTAATGACATTTTTACATAGTCTAGTACAGGAAAAGAGAGAATTATTCTTTAAAAAAAACAACATGAAGAAATCTATCAGGAAAGTGAGTATATTACAGAATGTAAACCAGGTATTATAAGTAACAATAGGTGGGTGAGCAATTTTTATAGATATACTAGACTGACTGATAGCCTATAGTAGGAGGAGATACAGTAGAGTATAGATGTTGAAACATACCTACAACTTAAGGAGAATGGTTTTACTAGTCTCTGAATACATGCTTTAGATTGTAATAAGCATGCATAGAAGCATGTTGAAAGGTGGGATGTGATCTGATTTATGTGAGGAACTAGCATTATTTAAAGAAAGAGTGTTTAGAGTTTATAGGGCATTACATTGGAATTTTTTACTTATCCATGATTTGTACAGGAGCATAGCCATGTACTGGTTAAGTGAGACTTAAGAGTTATTTTGAAGTGAGATAAATTGGTAATAGATGTTATTTCCGATGGTAAGCTATTCCATATTTTAGCTCTGTAGCTTGAGAAAAGGGAGTTGCCTGATTTATTGTTAGCTTTGGTAACCTTTAACAGGGATTTTCTACTCAAACAAAGTACACATTTGATTTGTTAGAATAAGGAGTTAATAAGTTTTGAAGTGCTGGTGTTTTTTCAGGTCTGTGTAGAATCTTATGTGCCAAGCACAGTTGTTGATAAGTTATTAGTTGAAGGAGTTGTAGCCAATTCAATTGTTTGAGGGCAATGCAATGATGTGTCCTAGAGCTAGCATCATTTGCAAATTTTGCAATTTTGTTATAGCAGGATTCTAATCTGTCTAAATCTGATTTCCTAAGGTTCGTGAGAATTGGTGAAGCATAGAGAAGTGCTGAGATAAGATGTTTTCTAGCTCTAGTGGTTTTTGTTTTATTACTGAAATATTTATTTCTATAAAGTGTACCTAGTTTTTTGCAGACTTTCTTAATGGTTTGGGCAATATTGATCTCAAATGTCATACTACTGTAGATTTCTACACCTAAAAGATTTGTGTGTTGTACAGGAAATATAATGGTGTTATTTAGTGATGAAATGCTGACGGAGGGGGGAAATATAGTTTCTAGTAGGGTAGAAAAGCATAAGCTTGGTTTTGTTGGGGTTCAAAATAAGTTGAGAATTAGTTAGCCAAGCTTCTACTGCAGTGAAAGATTGTTGAGTTATTGATTGTAGATGTTGCAGAGAAGAAGCTGCACATATCAGTGTAGAATCATTAGTTGACTGTACAATAGATGCATAAAGGGTTGAGGTAGGATTATTAGTAAAGAGAGTAAATAGGAGGGGACCTAGGATAGAACCTTGGGTAACTCCTAAGTTGATAGGTAGTAAAGAAAAAAAGGTTTTGCCAATTTACTGCTTGATGATGGCCTTTTAGATAGTCTCTGAACCAGGACAGAGTAGACTGGCTTAACTTTAGTTTGGTAAGTACATTTAATGGCTTATTGTGAGAGACCATATCAGAAGTGTTAGAGAGGTCAAGAAGAACAGCAGAGGGGGGCATGGTCAGGATGATACTAGGATAGCAGCACATTTCTTCTGCTCTGCTACTACATATATTTCTGACAAGAAATTTTATTTCTAAATAATCTTAAACAACTCAGTTAAGTGAATTACAATAAATGTTGGTGTCCTAAAGTATTATATCAAAAAGGTTTCTTAAAATTCAACTATTTTCCTGTCAAAATCTGTGAGAGAAATTTTCTTCACTGTATCCTACAGCACCATGAATAATATAAAGGCAGCATCTCAAGACTCTGTGTTCAGAAAGAGCTTCAGTCTTTACTGACCAATATTCAGGAATTGTCTTTGAAAATAGACTGGGCACCAAAATAGATGACTTTAAGGAAAAACTGTTCCAAACAAATGGAACAAATTAATAAAGCTCTGCAGTTACAGAAAAAAACAGATTTCTGGCATTGAAGACTCCTTAAATGATATGGAAGGAAGACTAAGTGAAGGAGAGAATAATACTGAATTCCTGTTAAAACAGAACAACACTTTACTTGCCAAAATAGATGACCTTGAGAAGAGGTCCTGTAGGAGCAGTATTCATATTTTTGGTCTATCAGAAGGAACAGAAAGTAACAATATGGTTAATTTCTTGTCTACCTGGCTCTTAAAATTTTAGACTTGCCTGAAGATGTCTCTTTTGGTATAGAGACAACACACAGATCTCTGGTTAATCCTGTATCAAAGTCCAGTACTTTCCCGAGGTACATCATGGTTAAATTTATTTAATCTCAGGATAAAGAATTGGTACTCAAAATTGCCTGGGCTAAGTCGCCACTTAAAGCAGAAAGAAATATTATTAATTTTGATAATGACTGTTCAGCAACAGTGATGTCTAAAAGGAAACAATTCCTTCCCATTATAAGAGAACCTAATAAAAAGCAGATAAAAGTACATTTACTGTTCCCAGCCAGGCTGAAGATTTTCCTTTGTAACAGGGTTAAATTTTTTCGAAGAGCTTGACCTTGCATTGTCATATCTACAAACTAACAACATTTTTGAACAGAGGATATGGACCGTTCCATTATATCCTTAAAAAGACAAATGGAGACAAATGGAAATAAGACAAATGAGAAAAAGACAAACTAAGGGGGAAATAAAGAGCTTTCCTTTTCCATTTACTTTATTCACAAAGTAAATAAGATGTCATTGGTTGTTGTTTTTTTTTTTTTTTTAGTTTTTATGTAAACAAGATTAGTTTTACTTCTTTGCATATATTTACCAGCAAAACATGAAATGACATGGTCAACTATAACATAAACAGGAATCAGAAAATCAACAAGCAGTGTATTAATGTAAGGTAATTGAATTCCTTTTTCCCCCTGTCTCATGCTTGTCTAATTTACAGATAATTAAGAATCATTTTTAATAAGTTATCACAAAATATTATTAGTTTCCCTTAAATGATGCATACAGCATTTATACTAGAATATGATCTGAAGGGTTGCATACAGAATTGCTTGCTGAGGAACTGATGCAAACTTTATATTTGAAGTAGAAAAGAGCTGCACTATAAGACATAGCTGAGTTTAAAGTTGTGTAATTTATATAAACTGCAGTTACTTACTAAAAGGAAACACACACTATGAGTGAAATCTCATACTTTCTTGATATAAACAGGAAAAGACATTAACAGTGTTAAATTAAAACTGCTCCGTAAATGGTATACTAAAATAAATGACAGATAAACATCTTCAACTAAGTGTGGAAGCAACTCAATGTAATCATTAATCACAGTAACATTAGAAAAGCTGTTTCACTAAAACTAATAGTAAAACCTAAAAGCTACCTGTCTTCCCAGTGCATAGATTTAGATAACATGTTATTGTTCTATTTAATAGAATGATTTTATGATGTGCTGGATTGGGGGAGGGGTGATTGCAGTTGTTATGGATGTGTTTTTCCAAAACGTTTTTATTAATTTTATAACACAATAATTTAACAGTATAGTAACAAGACAAAAACAAATAAACGATATACAATGTCCATAACAACTAAACAAGCAATATACAATATATTATATTAGAAGCAATATAATATACAGAAGTACCTCACGGGTTGGGAGGGTGGCTTAATGGCTAAGGTGCTTGCCTTACAAACACAACGTGCAGGGTTTGAGTCTCATAAGGGATAATTGGCTAGGCTTAAAATGGCTCACAAGGGCAGTTAGCTTAGTACTAAAACTATGAACTATGAACTATGAACAAAGAGGATTACTGGCCTCAAACAGATACCCTACACTGATCATCTCAAAAAACTCCAGCTTTACTCTGTAGCATATCGTCTACTCCGAGGTGATCTCTGCTTAACATATAAAGCTATGTCAAACCCAGAGCTGTTGGACATGCTACACCTAAAGAAATCCCAATCCCTCATAGCTACACTCTCTAGGGACCTAAACCTTGTCACCACAATAAACAGGACTTGCTGGAGGGATAGATTCCTGTCCCAGAGACTTCCCATACTCTGGAACAAGCTACCCATCTATGTCAAGCAAAGCTCCTCATTAACACCCTTCAAGAAAAATCTTGATGAGTGGATGGGAAATAGAAAATACACCCCGGGGATCACTTCTGTGGCTCTGCTCAACAGGGGCACAGGAAATTAACTTTCTTGGGTTGGCATAAGCCAGGGAACTTTGTTGGCTAGGCTTACTTAGGCCCTTGGGCTGATAGCCTAGTACCTACCTATGAACCTATGAACCTATACATAGGAGAACACTTAATATTTCTCTAACAGAGTGGACAATTTTGTCCAAGCAATTAAATGATGAGTTGTGTTATTAGTCCTTGCTTTTATAGTAGCAATCTCATTCTTACAAATGAATTTCACAAGATGAATAAACTCAACTTTAAAGACAGGAGTATATTGGGATTTCCAATTTTTAGTAACACTTTTCCTTGTTATAGAGAGGACAGACCATAGTAAAAATGTTTGTTTTTTAGGAATGACTTCAGGAACAGGAACAGTGAAAAGTATAAGGAAGTCAGAAATTATACAGTTGTCATTCCATAGAGCTTTACAAAAATATTTAAAGTCTAACCAAAATGGGGAAATTATTTTGCAATTAACAACCATATGTATTCAGTCAGCATCAGGGTGTCCACATCTCCAGCATTTCATTTCATCTTTCTTGTACATTATTGCTAGTCTATGTGCGGTGAAAAAATATGTATGTAAAAATTTCCATGTGTATACATGTCGGAACAGGGAAGATGTAGATTCCTCCACTGACTGTAAACTGTTTTTTATCTTTTTCTTGGAATACTTGTCTATTAACTTAACCTGAATAATTCCAAAAAGAAACATCTGTTTTGGTAAAATAATTTCTGAGAATTTTATAAATAACAGATATGTATGAAGTGTTCTTGGGTGAGCTATTAATAAATGTTGAGATAAAATCCAGGATTATTAAGTTACTCTTATTCTATGCCTATAATGAGGGTACAAGGTTAGTATGTATAAAAGCCTTACAAGTTTGGATGTCCAGCCAATTGCAATTTTGAAAACTATATCTAATGATCAAATAGTCTGCAGAACTTGTTTTGTTAGCTGAGAGAAATTGATCCCAGTATAATAGGTCTCCCTTCTTAAATTCTAACATTTTCTGAGAATCAAAAGATATCAAACATTCATAATTATTAATAAATTCTTAATTAATTGATTAGAGAACATAAGCTTTTTAAACAACAGCAATATTTGGTTTATAGGAGGTGTGAGAACAAGTTTTGACCTTTTACTTTGAATGTATATTTTTAAAATCCATATAAAAATGTTTGTATGTATTTGAGTATATTGTTCAAGCAATATCCTATTACTATTAAGAAGTAAGGTTTCATGTAGTGATTTCCAATATGATGTACAAGAAGTATTATTCCAAAGCAACACGATGTTAATAAATGTGGAGTTTAAATAAAAATCAATATCTGGAAACCTTATACCTCCTTCATCCCAGATTGTGGTATGCCAAAGAAGAGAATGTCTTGTCTTTTTTTGGATACCAAAGGAAGTTGAGCAATAAGTTATTAATTTTCTGTTTAATTTTGACAGGTGGGGGAATTATTAGAGATTGGCCAATGAATATTATTTTAGTTAGCAGTATCATTTTGATTAAAGTTAGTCTGTTTTCAAATGTGAAGAAGAGTCTGTTTTAACTGTCTATTAGACTAGTAATTGAGTTTATAAGTTGTTGCTGATTAAATGTGAGTGATTTTTATAATTAGATGCAATAATGATACCTGATATTTAATGTGTACCCTCCCAGTTTATGTCTCTTTTTGATCTAAGTTTCATAGTAACATTTTTATTAACTAGAAGTGCCTGAGTTTTGTTGTGATTAAATTTTAGACTAGAGATATTTGCAAAAAAAGTCTAAATTATGTAATAGATGATCTACTGAATTTTCAATATCATTAGAAGTTATTAATAGGTCATCAGCAAACAGTTGTATCTTGGGGGATAATTTGTCTCACACTTTATATCCTTTAATGTTGTCATTATTTCTAACATAATTTGCAAGAGGCTCAATAGCCAGGGCAAAGAGTAATGGGGAGAGGGGGGATGTGTGTTTTGATGTTGTTTAACAGTGGAGAGATTGTGAAGTTTTAAATAGTTTTGGGATAGTCTCTATACATAGATGAAATGTTCAGGTTCATACGAAAGATATGGAATTGTTGTGACTGATGAGTTATCCCTATGTGAGGGGCTTCTGTGGTAGTTAGATATGAAGCCCCTATCTCCATAGCTTGAGCTTTTTTTAGTTCATTTAAAACACATGAATTATTCTCTGGTAAGCAGCTAGAGTTCAGTTGGAATTCCCACCTAAGCAAAAGAACAGAGCTGTTCAATTCAGGGTTTCTGACAGGCAGTTTTACAAGTTTAATTTAAATAAAAGGTGAAACCTTTTATATATGCATTTGCTCAAATTTCACTGCGACTATAGTTAAACATACAAAATGGCAATGAAAAAGGGAAACAATTATGATGCTACATATACTGTGAAATACCTTTGAATACATTTATAAGTAAATATAATTTAAAGCAAGCATTTGAAGTTTGATAGTAGTTGTCAATGAAAAATGAATATATATATATATATATATATATATATATATATATATATATATATATATATACACACACACACACACACACACACATATATATATATATGTGTATATATATATATATATATATATATATATATATATATATATATATATATATATATATATATATATATATATATATATATATATATATATATATATATATATATATATATATATATATATATATATATTATTATATAAATACATATACACACACATACATACATACATATAATGTTTAGAGCTTCATTATTAGAGGCTTGACATACATGATATGAATATGTTGTCAATACACTTGAAAGTCTCATACATAAAGCAAAAGAAGCAATAAAGCATATACTTGACAGAAATAATATAGGAGGCTTTAATTTACAGTAATAAACTACTGAATATAAACAAACAATGAAATGTTGTTTAAACATCGTGGAACAACTATTCATTTACTTTTAATATAATCTTACAAAGTTATGAAGAGGGAATAGAAGGGTCTGAAAGTACATTGGTCTTATGGTGGGATACACCACAAAACATTTTAAATTGTTGTACAGCAGTCTTTCATATTTTATACTATTAGCTGATGAATTTCAAAGCAATGCATAGATAAGGAGCAATAACAAGAGATGTAAGAATATCTTACTTTAACACCTTAATGAACACATAAAATTGGAGAATGTGTATGTTAAATAACAAGTTAGGATGTGAAATAATTGTTCTACTATTATATATTAACAATGCTTTAAAGGATACAGGTTCATCTTTATTTTACTGTTAATGGCATCATATTTCATTGTAGTAGAGTAGACTTTTTGTTTTGTTTTGTTTTTTGTCAGAGTATTGGATATATGTGTTCGTTTGGATGGTTAGACTATTCAAGCAAGGAATGTTAGACTCCATGGGTGTAAGACGGATTTTAAAAGCAAATGTTTAATGATAATTATATTTTTTAGCTTTTTAGAGGTCCACAATAGTAACTATGTTATGTCTAATCAGACCTTCAAATGTTAATGTTCACATGATGATTACTAAGCAGTTCTTAACTAACAGCCTGTCATTATCTATGAGAAGTACATGTATACTTTTGATCCCAT